>NC_139630.1:17780804-17783304 GCF_964638095.1 Poromitra crassiceps
TCTCTCTCTCCCTCTCTCTCTCTCTCTCTCTCTCTCTCTATCTCCCTCCTCTCTCTCTCTCTCTCTCTCTCTCCCTCTCTCTCTCTCTCTCTCTCTCTCTCTCTCCCTCCCTCTCTCTCTCTCTCTCTCTCTCTCTCCCTCCCTCTCTCTCTCTCTCTCTCTCTCCCCTCTCTCTCTCTCTCTCTCTCTCTCTCCCTCCCTCTCTCTCTCTCTCTCTCTCTCTCTCCCTCTCTCTCTCTCTCTCTCTCTCTCCCTCTCTCTCTCTCTCTCTCTCTCTCTCTCTCTCAGTCTATCACCCGGTGTCGTGCTCCTTTTGCCGTGGCAACGGCATGACGGGCTTCCGCTATCGCTGCCTCCGTTGCCGTGGTTACCAGCTGTGCCAGAACTGCTTCTGGCGCGGGCAACGTGAGCGGCTCCCACAGCAGCCAGCACCAGATGAAGGAGCACTCCTCCTGGGTGAGTTTATGGCTTGTTCACACCAGAGGGCGCTGTTTGTCTCTGTGTGTGTGTGTGTGTGTGTGTGTGTGTGTGTGTGTGTGAGTGTGTGTGTGTGTGTGTGTGTGTGAGAGAGAGAGAGTGAGGGGAACTGGGGGGAATAGCATGATCCTCCCATGCGCTACGTCCTGTCGGTGAAACTCCTCGTTGCCAGGTGAAAAGAAGCAGCTGGCGACTGCACATGTATCAGAGGAAGCATGGTGCTACAGAAAGGAAAGCAGTCAATCATAGAACAGAATGATGTCACACAGACTAAATGCATTGCCCCGGCCATTATACTCATAGATTTCTGTTGACATCGCACACAACAGTTGTGGCGCCATCTTGAGGACCAATTTGAAACAACAAGAATTCTGCGCAATGGGAAATCGAGTGGAACACTAGTGTCAAACAAACGTTACTATCTCAAAAACTAGACATCGCATCGCTGAGCCGATAGTTTGACATTGTGAGTGAGAGTAGAATTAGTTGAAGGTTTTGATGTCTGCTATATGTACTGTATGTACTGTATGTACTGTATGTAGTGTTGTGTTAAAGCTGTGTGAACGCTCACACTTTTAAAATATGTGAATTTAGTAAAAAGAAAAGAAAAGTGCAACCTGTAAAGTCAGCTAGAGTAAATTGTGACATCACACACTCAAGGCGAGCTATAGAGAGCTCCAGGGATGATGTATTTTTGTAGTCAGAACGCGGAAGTCCCGGACTTCCTGGTTCTTCACTGTTTCTGTCTATGGGATTTTTGAATGGGTTTTTGCCGCGATGCTTCAAATAAGGTCTCTGGGCAACGCAAGATTAATCAAACGCGAACCAGAGTTCAGTCGGATAATCTTCACACATGAGGACCACTTTCATGAGTTAAGCTAATCCAGAACTCAATCAATCAATCAATCAATCAATCAGTTTAATACATGTCCCAGAAGGGCACTTTGGTTCACATCAGACAGTAGTGGATAATTACAACATCATTACTAGTTTGAGATTAGTAATAACGGCACACTTCAGAATTGAGATACATTATTACTAGTTTGAAAGTAATAAAGGCACACTTCAATATTATACAGTACATAAACATTTGTTGCAATATGTACAGATTCCAAAGGACCATCTACTGCCCTCAGCCGGGTCGCCACGTGCGCAGCGCCACCGTTGCACTAGCTCCTCAAACAACGCAAGTGGCTCGCTGTCATCAGCGCCAGATGGATGTATATCGGAGGAAGAGGGGGTGGGGGGGGGTGGGGTGGATGATGCAAGAGCTGTAACAAGGCAGGGGGTTTGGGGGGGGAAGAGCTCAGTTGCAGACGAAATGCTGGAGGCGGGGGGTGGGGTTTAGGGGAGGGGGGCGGGAGGGGGGGGGGGGGGTTTGGGGGAGTGCGTGCATGACCGTGTGTTGGCCTATAGTCCTTAGGGTCCATGAGTGTTTGTGTGTGTGTGTAAGGTCTGAGCCTCCACCGGCTAAACACAGCGTTGCTGTGGAGATGGCAATTTAGTCCAGAGTTCAGGCGTCAGATGTCGGGGCGTGACGTTGGAGACGCAGGTTGCACTCAAGGCGTCAGGAGAGTTTTGCTGCTAGTGTCCTTGACGGCTTAGCAGGTGGCCAGATTAAATCCGTTGTTTTGGTTTTCCCCGGTGGGTGTAGGATCAACAACATTCCTCACACGAGTCAGTCCTGATCCTCGGTTTTAAACACTTCGCTGCAGTGGCAGTGATATCTTCAAGAAGTAATCAATTTTTACGATTCAGATCAGAAATCGCAATAGTCCAAGTACTCACTGCCCCGCTCATCTCGTTTATCATGACGTGCAGCCTAGGGTCAATGACTGCTGTCTTCCCGTGTCCCGCGGTGAAGTCCCGTCTGGGCAGAGGGGGGGATCCCCGGACCCCACAATAATTTTGTCGATTTCGTTTCGAGAGACCAGCCATATAATCCATATTTGTAGTTTCGAAGAGACAAATGCAAGATTGGCTCCGGGTAGCAGAAGCAGAGGGATGACGAATGCAAGTTTGC
>NC_139630.1:17788304-17833304 GCF_964638095.1 Poromitra crassiceps
GTTAGCATTGTGCCGTGAGGCACATACGATGTTTATCAATTTAAAAGAGAACTCTGCAGGTCAAGAAAGTCTCAGTTTGTCATAAAACTGTTGCACTATTAAGTTATAAATCAGAAAGACTACGCACAACCAGTCACATAGCTATGGTCCCTGTTCCCTCGTCCCGCCAGCCTCCCTTGACCCAAATCGTCCCAGAATGTCCTGGCTTCTTCCCTGGTCCATGCTGCACCCTCCCACTAAGGTCCATGCTGCACCCTCCCACTAAGGTCCATGCTGCACCCTCCCACTAAGGTCCATGCTGCACCCTCCCACTAAGGTCCATGCTGCACCCTCCCACTAAGGTCCATGCTGCACCCTCCCACTAAGGTCCATGCTGCACCCTCCCACTAAGGTCCATGCTGCACCCTCCCACTAAGGTCCATGCTGCACCCTCCCACTAAGGTCCATGCTGCACCCTCCCACTAAGGTCCATGCTGCACCCTCCCACTAAGGTCCATGAACATCTGCCCTGTAGTTTTGACATAATCCTGCTAACAGACAAACAAACAGACGGACAAACAACACTGAAAACATACAGTAACCTCCTTGACGGAGGTAAATACAGTATATCAGAAATGACAATGCAGTGTGTTAAAATAAACTAAAGGTATGCAGATACAGGCAGTTTATTATATAAGAGAAATAGGGATTCTATTCACATTACAGGCAAACAAGCGACTTTGAGTACCTAGAAAAGCGCTATATAAGTTGAATGTATTATTATTATTAAAAAAAGTACGGTAATATACTGTATACCGATATCAAGTTTTAATGTCATGACTGTCTTTCTGTCTGTCTGTCTGTCTGTCTGTCTGTCTGTCTGTCTGTCTGTCTGTCTGTCTGTCTGTCTGTCTGTCTGTCTGTGTGTCTGTCTGTCTGTGTGTCTGTCTGTCTGTCTGTCTGTCTGTCTGTCTGTCTGTCTGTGTGTCTGTCTGTCTGTCTGTCTGTCTGTCTGTCTGTGTGTCTCTCTGTCTGTCTGTCTGTCTGTCTGTCTGTCTGTCTGTCTGTGTGTCTGTCTGTCTGTGTGTCTGTCTGTCTGTGTGTCTGTCTGTCTGTCTGTCTGTCTGTCTGTCTGTGTGTGTGTGTGTGTGTGTGTGTGTGTGTGTGTGTGTGTGTGTGTGTGTCTGTCTGTCTGTCTGTCTGTCTGTGTGTCTCTGTCTCTTTCTGTCTGTATGTTTGTCTGTCTCTTTCTGTCTGTCTGTCTGTCTGTCTGTCTGTCTGTCTGTCTGTCTGTCTGTCTGTCTGTCTGTCTCTTTCTGTCTGTCTGTCTCTTTCTGTCTGTTTGTCTGTCTGTGTGTCTGTCTCTGTGTCTCTGTCTGTCTAACCATCTCTTCTGTGTGTTTGTGTTCAGCTTGGCAGCCGCTCAGCGTATAAATGAGGAACACGCTCTGATCGCCGCCTATGTCAACCGCCTGCAGACCAGCCCACGGTGAGGGAGGACAGTGTGTGTGTGTGTGTGTGTGTGTGTGTGTGTGTGTGTGTGTGTGTGTGTGTGTGTGTGTGTGTGTGTGTGTGTGTGTGTGTGTGTGTGATGGTGTAGTCCGTCTATTTGACACCGTGGTTCGTGTGGCGTCGCTGTTGAGTTCTAGCTGCTATGGCGTGCAGACGCGTTCTCCTGCTTCAGGCACTGCTCAGCTGTTTTCTGATGGAAAATATCACCTCGTGTGGAGACAGACAGTCATCACATTCACAACTCAATGAAAATCATTTCAACCGGACAAAATCATAAAAAATACTGGGAAATGTTTTGACCCCTACTTTTTCTATTTGACAGGTATTTTATAAACTACAACTTTAAAAAAATACCGTAACTGCACTTTTTAACTGCTTTGATGCCATTTCTTTAAATGCTAATATTTTAACCAGGTGTTCCATATGTTTATCGCTCACATCATTTGTCCTTCGCACACAATAGAAAACTTTGAAAAGTCTCAGAAAAGACTTTCCATAGACTAAAGTCTGACACGATGAGAAGGACAGAATGATGTAGGGAAACAGTGGAGTCCTGTGTGGGAGGGAGGTCGAGTTCTTCAACGTAGAGCAGAGATGTAGGGAAACAGTAGATGGATAAATCCAGAAGGAGGCGGTAATGCAACATAAAGGATGCCAACTGCCATAAAACACCACAGAAGAAGAAGAAGAAGTCTGAAATCCTCTCCCATCTAAAGACAAGACTCATAAGTCACAGAGTTTTTAGTCACAAACTAAGATGTTGACTTTGAAAAGACTAAGGTCCTTCTCATAGTCACAGTCAGTACGTTTACATGCACAGTTAAAGGAACACTCCGCCCATTTTCAACCAGCTTTGTATCATTAGAACATCAGTAGTATATCAGAAAACTGTAAACGGTTTTGAAGTCTGTCATTTAATTTGACAGTTATTGAGTGTTAAAGTGTGGACCAGTGACATCACTGGTCCACACTAACTTAAATTAATAACTCATTAACTCAAATCAACTCTCAATAACTGTCAAACTATTCATCATTCATCTAGTTTGACAGTTATTGAGAGTTGATTTGAGTTAATGAGTTATTAATTTGAGTTAGTGTGGACCAGTGATGTCACTGGTCCACACTTTAACTCATTCACCGCCAAAGACGTCTTTGACGTGTTATCAGGAATAGCCCTCCCCGCCAATGACGTGTTTGACGTGTTTTTGTTTTTATTAGTGCAGCGCGTAGTTCAAAGACTTCCCCAGCCTGTGACATGGTATCAGGTCCCTGACATCTAAGACAAGCCGACAACACGTGAACAAACACATACCGCAGCTGTTGTTTTGAAATGAGCAGGAGGAAAAAGAGAAAACAGAGAAACGCGCTTCCTTGTGCAGAGAGGAGAAACGCCATTGAAACGCCCCTCGGCGCGCTGCGCTGGTCGCCTTGCTGCAGGGCGAACCTGGATTGAGTTGTTCGCGGTAGTCAAACCCGTGACGAACATGATCGATCCGGTTCCAGCGCCTGGTCCCAAAGCCAAGCCGGACCCGTTCCTGTGTCGCAGCATTCGTCCCAGCCCGAACGAGAGGAGGAAAACGATGCAGAGGCAGAGGAGGCTAGACGCTGATCTCAGACCAGTTTGGTGTTCCCCTCCTATGCTAATTTGCGGGCCGATCAATAGTGTTCCCTGGGAAGGAGGTGCGATCCAGCAGCAGCTGTGGACAGAACTCTCTCTCTGTGTGTGTGTGTGTGTGTGTGTGTGTGTGTGTGTGTGTGTGTGTGTCTGTGTGTGTGTCTGTCTGTCTGTCTGTCTGTCTGTCTGTCTGTCTGTCTGTCTGTCTGTCTGTCTGTGTGTCTGTCTGCACACTCACTCACACTGAGTAAACTGTATTGTTGAATGTAAAAAAAGCACTTCATGTATATATATATATATATATATATTTTTTTTTTGTCATTTGTGTCATAACGAATAATATTTACATGTCTGATGTCAATACAGTTCAAAATAAAAGAATTGAGAGCGAGTTCTGCCTGAGATTGTGTCTTTTACAAAAATTGCCTTTTCTGCTGTTTCTCTTCTCAGAGAGACCTTTTTGGTGAAAACAGGGTGTATATAAATGGCTATAAGTAGAGTACAGAACATGCTAAAAGCTCACTTTTTTTTCCTAGTGAACCCAGAGACGTACATCTTCATTTTGAGGTATTGCAAATCACTTTGGTGCTAATAGATAATTTACTGTGGGTCTTGAAAGATGACCAACAATTATGAAAATCTTTGGCCTGTGCTAAATATTGGCAGTCCTAAACTGGCCATGGTTATAGCTTGATTAGGCTATTTACTCGGACTAGTCCCAGTATACATGCACGGGTGGGAAATCAATTTTTTTGATGGAATCACGTTGCCTCCTCTACGATAGGTGGTGATATGCACTCTTTCCCCACAGGCTCGGCCAATTCTACTCTTACAACTGGTAGCAGCAAGTCTCTTAATAATGCAGCTATTTCATTAAAAAAGATGATGTAATTATACAAACGTTTCCCCTCAAAACGATCACTTCTGGCCCATATAATAGTGTAGCAGTGTGTTTATGTTGAGAGACGCTGCACCCTGTGTGTATTTTAGTGATGGGACTTTGTTTTGCTGTGTTCTGTGTTTATGTGGTCGAGCGAGGTTGTGTTTATGTGGAGAGAGAGAGAGCGCTGATAAACCATTCAAACACAGGGATGGTCACATAACACAAAGTATATAACATACACATAACACATAACACATAACACATAACAGTTGAAACTAATTCCATTAAAAAATTATTTTATTATTTTTTCTAGACAGATTTAGCTCTACGTCAACGAGCTTCACATTTAGCTTTAGCTAATAGCTCCCTGGCCGCTAACATAACAGTTTTACACGCTGTTCGACTTCCCGGTCAAAGAACGTCAGCGCATGTGCTGATCGCCTCGTCCAGTTCCAGTCCGACTATCAATCGCATTATCTGGGTTTACATGCATTTCAAAAGTCCGGTTTTAGGCGGAGTAACACAATAATTCGATTTTTTAAAGTGCATGCAAACGTACTGAGTGTGTAAATGAGGCAGAGGCACAGTGCAGTTCACATGTGTAGGCTAGTTTGTAAAGTGAACGTCAGCACAGAGAACAAGGAGAAGAGCACCACTGGGTAGAGAGAGAGAGAGACTGGGAGAGCTCAACATGGTATAACTGCATTTATTTGTGTCCTGTTTAGGAGCTGGAGAAAGCGCAACTATTGCATGAGCCGAGGCTAAAGACTCCCGATCATATTAAACACGTTTGATTTGTGTTGGAACGTTACATCGAGAAAAAGACTGAGTTTGATCTCCACCTCACACCAAACGACAACTCCAGCAAAACTCCCCTGATTTCATCCTGACGTTGGCAGTTTGTCTGCAACAGAGAGAAATGACTTGAAAAGTCGTTTGGTGTGAAGAGAGGTGAAAGGTCAGAGGTCATCAGTCTCTGCCCTGCTGTCTTTCAGAGGTGTGCTGGACACTCCCAGCAGGCAAGACGAGGAGCACAAACTGATCGCCCGCTACGCCTCCAGACTAGCAGACACCGACAACACAGGGGTGAGTCCTCACACACACACACACACACACACACACACACACACACACACACACACACACACACACACACACACACACACACACACACACACACACACACACACACACACACACACACACACACTATATACATGCCCACCTACTGTACATTCCATTGACCTTTCACACCAGCAGCCATTTTTTGTCTATAAGGCAGGAAGTAACACAGGTGCAAGCAAAACATTGACGAGGGTTTCCAACTTCCAGTTCATTTAGGTGTCCCAGTGCCGGGGCCCTCGTTAATGTGTTGGTTGCACCTGTGGTACTTCCTGCCTTTTAGATGCAAAATGGCTGAGGTGAAAAAGGCGAATGCCCGATCTCCCTCTGATCTTGAAGGCCCCTAACTATTCACAAACTACCGGTAATTTCAAGTGTAAAACATTTGCTTAATATAAATACTAAAGTCCCAAATATGCCAAAGACTAACCGTGTATTTCCAGCTTGTTTCAAATGCAGATAAATAAATAAAAAATCAACATGTTTATTGTTTATTCACATGGCCAGAAGTCACATTTGAACAACAACAGAATTGGAGGTTGGATTTTCCTGTAGATGTGATGATTGGGTGGAAGGTTTTCCACTGATGAACTGTGCTTGAAGCCATGTCTGGACAGAATCCTGATGCCTTGTGATCTATGGACTCCTTTAGTCTTCTCCTTATTCAGCACATAATCTGCTCCCCTCAGTCTATTATTGTCCATATAGAATGTTGTCTATGGGCGTCTGGGTAGATTCCCTGCCTACCAACACGAGGGTTGCAGGTTCGAGCCCCCATGTTGCCCCCGGCTTGGTCAGACGTTCCTACAGACACATTTGGCCATGTCTGCGGGTGGGAAGCCGGATTACGGCTATGTGTCCTGGTCGCTGCACTAGCGCCTCCTCTGGTCGGTCGGGGTGCCTGTTCGGGGGGGGGGGGGAACTGGGGATAGTGTGATCCTCCCACGTGCCGGTGAAACCCCCTCGTTGTCAGGTGAAAAGAAGTGGCTAACGACTGCACATGTATCAGAGGAAGCATGTGCTAGTCTATAACTCTCCCCAGATATGGGGTGGAGCAACGAACGGGACAGCAGGGGGAAATGGCCAGGTACAATTGGGCAGAAAATAGGAAGTCTATCCACCTTATCCCATGATGCCTTATATGGGCGCTTCTTCCGGTGTCATCCTCCCAGGCCCGTCAGAATCACAAGAACTTTATCACTTGAGCAAGTTCAAAGCGAGGGATTTAACCAAGTTCTGACGTGTGTGTGTGTGTGTGTGTGTGTGTGTGTGTGTGTGTGTCTGTTTGTGTGTGTGTGTGTGTGTGTGTGTGTGTGTGTGTGTGTCTGTTTGTGTGCGTGCGTGCGCGCGTGTCTGTGTGTGCGTGTGTGTGTGTGTGTGTGTGTGTGTGTGTGTGTGTGTGTGTGTGTGTGTGTGTGCGTGTGTGCGTGTGTTTTACAGGAGAGGGCGATACCTACCCGGAGTATCAACTTTGATGTGAATAGACAGCAGAGGGAGCTCATCGCCCAGCTGGAGTGCAAAAACAGGTAGAGATGGGTCCAATATAAGAATTTGAATTGGTCCCCACGACCTCCACATATTGTTGCTTGTCCTTATCTACTGCAAGTCTTTGTGTGTGTAGGTGTATCTGTCTGTGTAGGTGTACAGTATGTATGAAAGTATTTGTGTGTGTAGGTGTATGTGTGGCTGTACAGGTGTAGTCTTTGTGTGTGTAGGTGTATGATCTGTGTCTGTATAGGTGCATGTATAGAGAGGCAAAGTGGAACGTCACTTCCTGCTTCAGCACTGTACCAGAGATTTTCATCCGCCATTTATTTTCCCATAGACATTTCGTAAAATGCCCATAAAAATAGTTTTACTTCGTCCGGACTAAACGGTTCAGATATATTTATAATCGGGAGAGACCATAGAACATTTCACTCGGACCAAAACTTAAAAGTGAAATGTTATGCGATCTCTCCTGTTTCTAAATATATCTGAACCGTTTGGTTTGAACCAGTAAAACTATTTTTATGTGTATGGGGAAAATAAATGGCGGATGAAAATCTGTGGTACAGTGCTGAAGCAGGAAGTACAGCAGGCGGTCACTTTGCCTCTCCATAAGGTGAACACACCATTCCTCCATTTGAACCTAACTTGGACAATGGATCAATGTTCTGTGCAGGGACTTTAAAAAGATACACAAATTGTCCTCATGGGGGCGCTACAATTAAAGGTCAAAATGTAGAACTCTGAAAGGCCCCAACTCCTACACCAGGGATACTCAACTAGCTTTGCCCAGGGGCCACTTTTGTAAAATGATAGGAGGCAAGGAGCCAGTTAATAAACAAACATTAATATAAATCTTTCTGTAGCGGATTGTAGGTTTTTGGGGTGTCAGTTTAGTCTGACAATTTCATGCACACAGGATAGTTAGTTAGGTTACGTTAAGTTAGTTAATTACATACAGTATGTGCCTGGGTGGTGAGCAGATGGCGCTATTTGACAACAAGCTCAGTCAAACTTTATTTTTATGTTAGTTTTCATTATGAATTAGAAAATGGTCGGGGGGCCACTCTGCACCCTATCGCGGGCCGCATCTGGCCCCCAGGCTGTAAGTTGAGTATCACTGTCCTAAAGCCTAAGTCTGATTGATCCAACATTTGCTACACACATCCAACTATCCTGTCTACAACTTTGCCTTTGACCTCCCATTGTAGAGGAGCAGATTAAAGAGCAAGTGATGTCAGTCAGAAACCACTTTCAGACATCAACTCTGGACTGTCTGTTGAATCAGGTCTGGAGTTACGCTTGGTTCACACCACAAGCATCTCAGAAGCAGCGCTTCCCGGAAGCTTCCAGCAGAAATGAAAGGAAACTGCCTCCGCGCTGCGTAGCTTCAGCGTGGCTTAAGCGTACAGTAGCTTCAGCGTGGCTTCAGCGTACAGTAGCTTCAGCGTACAGAAGCTTCAGCGTACAGAAGCTTCAGCGTACAGTAGGATTGGCATATGGTGTGTTCGGCCTCTTACCCTTTCATACAAGACGCAGTGTTGTTTCCACACATGAGGAAATCCTCCGGTGTAGAGTAGAGAGTGGGGCGGTGTAGAGTAGAGAGTAGAGAGTGGGGTGGTTGGGGGTGTTCAGGCATGACATACAGTAGTGTGCTGCGGGGTTTATGCAAGACAGACCTTTCACGTTAATGTTTTTCAATGTAGACTACATCAGACATATAGAAAGCAATTCTCCACTGCATGAAAAAAAAACGCTTCATTCTGGTAATAGGGTTAGTAACGGGGGGATGATGTAAATCAGGTGTATCAGCATCAGGCGTATGATGTAAATCAGGTGTATCAGCATCAGGCGTATGATGTAAATCAGGTGTATCAGCATCAGGCGTATGATGTAAATCAGGTGTATCAGCATCAGGCGTATGATGTAAATCAGGTGTATCAGCATCAGGTGTATGATGTAAATCAGGTGTACCAGCATCAGGCGTATGATGTAAATCAGGTGTATCAGCATCAGGCGTATGATGTAAATCAGGTGTATCAGCATCAGGCGTATGATGTAAATCAGGTGTATCAGCATCAGGCGTATGATGTACATCAGGTGTATCAGCATCAGGTGTATGATGTAAATCAGGTGTATCAGCATCAGGCGTATGATGTACATCAGGTGTATCAGCATCAGGCGTATGATGTAAATCAGGTGTATCAGCATCAGGTGTATACGATGTCTGGTCAGTGGTGTAGATGAGCCCTGTGCTTTTTATTTCTCAGAGAGATCTTGGCAGAGATCAGCCATCTGCGGACGGAGCACGAGGCGGCATGCCAGCCCAGCCCGGAGAGGGGCAGCACCAACCCCACGCTGCTGGCCGAGCTCCGCCTCCTCAGGTAAACACCGCCTGGGTCACGCCTCCTCCAGAGACCACACTGCCACTGGAACTACCTCTGCATACTACATACTAGCTACTGGAACTCCCTCTGCATACTACATACTAGCTACTGGAACTACCTCTGCATACTACATACTAGCTACTGGAACTCCCTCTGCATACTACATACTAGCTACTGGAACTACCTCTGCATACTACATACTAGCTACTGGAACTACCTCTGCATACTACATACTAGCTACTGGAACTCCCTCTGCATACTACATACTAGCTACTGGAGCTACCTCTGCATACTACATACTAGCTACTGGAACTACCTCTGCATACTACATACTAGCTACTGGAACTCCCTCTGCATACTACATACTAGCTACTGGAACTACCTCTGCATACTACATACTAGCTACTGGAACTCCCTCTGCATACTACATACTAGCTACTGGAACTACCTCTGCATACTACATACTAGCTACTGGAACTACCTCTGCATACTACATACTAGCTACTGGAACTACCTCTGCATACTACATACTAGCTACTGGAACTACCTCTGTATACTACATACTAGCTACTGGAACTACCTCTGCATACTACATACTAGCTACTGGAACTACCTCTGCATACTACATACTAGCTACTGGAACTACCTCTGCATACTACATACTAGCTACTGGAGCTACCTCTGCATACTACATACTAGCTACTGGAGCTACCTCTGCATACTACATACTAGCTACTGGAGCTACCTCTGCATACTACATACTAGCTACTGGAACTACCTCTGCATACTACATACTAGCTACTGGAACTACCTCTGCATACTACATACTAGCTACTGGAGCTACCTCTGCATATTACATACTAGCTACTGGAGCTACCTCTGCATACTACATACTAGCTACTGGAGCTACCTCTGCATACTACATACTAGCTACTGGAACTACCTCTGCATACTACATACTAGCTACTGGAGCTACCTCTGCATACTACATACTAGCTACTGGAGCTACCTCTGCATACTACATACTAGCTACTGGAGCTACCTCTGCATACTACATACTAGCTACTGGAGCTACCTCTGCATACTACATACTAGCTACTGGAGCTACCTCTGCATACTACATACTAGCTACTGGAACTACCTCATATACTCCCATACTGTCTCACTTCAGCTCATCTTTAAATGCATAATTAGCTCTGTGGTTAACAAACGTTTATGAAACAGTGAAGTTTGTGTTCAGCAAGATAATACTCAAAAACGAGGACCACTTTTATGACTTTTGAAGCGTAAATGCATTTTTTTTTTTTTTTTTTTTTTTTCAGAAAACGCTTCTAAAGTCTGTCGTCACTTTCATACCATCTTCAACCAAACAGACAGTGCTGCTGGATAAACACACTGGTGTTTACACAGTATAAGCACATTGCACAGCAGAACTTTTTTATGACTGTATTAATGAAATGTTTGTATTTTCAAATAAGGTATTACCTTATTACCGCCAAACCCTATTTGCAATATAATTTTGTAAAGTCAAGCTTGAGTTCAATACTCACTGTTGGCTGAACGATATTCACACCAAAACCATCTAGTTACAGAATATTGCAATTGCGATTTAAACTGTGTTTCATATCACCACCTTTTTCGTGTCTGTTCTTGTTTTCATTTTGCTTAAGAAAAATAATGATGTCAGTGTGCACGATTTACTGAGGCTGAGTATGATGATAGATTTTCACCAATATTGAACTTGATCCATGGACCAAAGATGACCTGTACGACTAAAATACCTCCTTTAGATCCTTTAGTTCCATTTTGGACTTAAGCAATTGCGAGTTTATAATTGAAGAAGTTCACATTGCGAAGTTGATTTTTTTCTTCTTCTTTCTCTCGAATGACTCCAAAATGGTTCTAACCTACGACTGCAGTGTGTTGTTTTGTGTGTATATCTTCAGTAATGTGACAGTAATATATGTGTGTGTGTGTGTGTGTGTGTGTGTGTGTGTGTGTGTGTGTGTGTGTGTGTGTGTGTGTGTGTGTGTGTGTGCGGGTGCGTGTGCGTGTGCGTGTGTGTGGGTGTGTGTGTGTGGGTGTGTGTGCGTGTGTGTGGGTGTGTGTGCGTGGGTGTGTGTGTGTGTGCGTGTGTGCGTGTGTGTGGGTGTGTGTGCGCGCGTGTGTGTGTGTGTGTGTGTGTGTGTGTGTGTGTGTGTGCGTGCGTGCGTGCGTGCGTGCGTGTGCGTGCGTGTGTGTGTTGCAGACAGAGGAAAGACGAGCTGGAGCAGAGGATGTCCTCACTGCAGGAGAGCAGGAGGGAGCTGATGGTACAGCTGGAGGGACTGATGAAGCTCCTCAAGGTGACACACACACACACACGCACACACACACACACACACACACACACACACACACACACACACACACACACACACACACACACACACACACACACTGACCTACCACAGGTGTCTGCATGCAGTGAGTGCTGTCACACACTAGAGGGCAATAGTTTCCCCTTTCCTCGACGCCTCTTGTCCTCTCCTCCTCTCTCAGTCCTACAGGGTTATCTTTGCCCTCCGCACGCTGTTCTGTTATTTCTTCCTTGTGATTTTTGCCACTTCAGTTTCTGACTCTACCTGACCTCTGACCTCTGACCTCTTCTTTCCATACCTTCCTCCCCTCTTTGTTTCTGTCTGTCCCCTGATAGGATGAGGAGCAGCGACAGGCAGTAAGTTTCCCCTCTGCTGGTTCCACCGTGCTGCTGTACATGTCTTACAGCTGTAGTGTGTAACTTTTACATCAACGTCTGTTACATTCAAGCCCTTGTTACATTCAAGCCCTTACCAAACCAGTTCACACGTCTGTTACATTCAAGCCCTTACCAAACCAGTTCACACGTCTGTTACATTCAAGCCCTTACCAAACCAGTTCACACAATGCTGATTAACCCTATGTGTGCCACATAACTCTCTCTGTATTCCACAAAGGAGTTTTCAATCTTCCACCGTGACATCGGCACTTTTCAATCTGGAGTTTTCAATATGGCCGCCCGGCGACATTCCCGCACTGGCCGTTTGAATGGACAGAGCGTGCACACCAGAGACTTCATGCTAACCACCCGTTAGCCGTCTGCTAACTCCAATGGGGATACATCTTTTAATTGTGTGGCTCTTCCAGACTCTCCATATGGTTTTGTAGCAGGGGCGTAGGCAGAAATTCAATTATGGGTGGGCCTGGATAAAATTGAGTGGGCCTGGATAAAATTGGTGGGGCAATTGCATGACGAAATTTTGCGCGCGAAGCATGCAATATTCCTAGATGTCATGAAGTCGTCATGCATTAGACTCTGGAGATGATGTGCCCTGCGTTTTTAAGCTACAAAACCATTAGCTAGCAAGGCAGCAGCAAGTTTGCCTCTAGAAAACAAACAATTAATTATTTTTTATTTTTATTTTTTTTGGGTGGGCCAGGGCAAGAAGTGGGTGGGCCTGGGTAGGCTAAACGCCCCTGTTTTGTAGTCATTTCATGGGGGTTGTGTGACACTATCCACTGTTTTACAGCCAAACCAGGAGCGACGCAGTAAGCTACGCTACGGTGTAGCCTAGGCATTCACGTGCTGCTCGGATGGCCCCGTCTCCCGAGCTGGGAAGCGGTTCTTCCTCAGTGTGTTCATGAGCTTTGAAGTGGTCATGTGGAAACAACATGGACGCTACAAAGAAGATGTGTTGTATGTTATTGCTCAGAGCGTTTAAACAACGCGTTTATACGCTCTTTCCAGTTTACAGTACGCCCCATGAAGGCAGCATTAAACACGTACTCTCACCGCCAGCAGGGGGAGACAAAAGTTACGCACTATAGCTTTAACGTGAGATGCACGCCTACTGGCACTCCTGTTGAATCTTTCTATGTCCCAAAAATAGTCCACTTTTCCGAGCAACAGGTCATGTTTTTCTGATTGGAAATGTAACAAATCCTCACCTGCTCCTCCTCCCAGGCGCAGGCAGCTGGCTCCGCCCAGGCCTCTCCTTCTCGGCCAATCCCGGCGAGCGCCCGCTCGGCAGGCCCCTCCCCTCCCCAGGCGCACGCCTACCCGCCCCAGGACTCCCTGGCCGGGGTGGGGGGCGACGTGCAGGAGGCTTTCGCCCAGGGTAAGGCTGGGTGGGATTTGGACTGATAAAGACCCGTAATTGTATGTACATAAGAGGCCTAATGGCTACACACAGTTTTGATCTTTGATTTGAGAAGATTCTGTCAATCACCCAAGTTCTCCTCATGCTCTGATGAACCCGTAGGGCGGAGATATACTTGCTTTTAACTACGCGTATGCGTGCGAACAATCTTGGAACCCAGAGTCTATCAGTCTGATGACTAATAAGAATCTGAGACAGGCGGCTGATATTTTGGGGGTTTCCGCCTAGAGTGGACGTCCGCGCCAAAAACCTCCGCTTCTATCGTTTTAGAGATTAGCCGAAATGCCGCCTGGTTCTGAAAAACGTACAATCTCTCAACTCCAACTCCATTCTCGCGTCAATCGGACTGTAAACAAAGACTGCGGCACACGGCGAAAGTCTGGCGAGGAGGTCTGCAAAAAGTCCACTTATCTTGTTGTTTTAGCTTGTAGCTTGATGTGTTAGCTTTTTATCATTAAACTTTCTGCAGAAGCCCTGTGTTGTTACCAGAATAAAAGTGACGCACAAACTGATTGCGACTAATATATTGTGCTGTTAGTTGGCTAATGTTAAATAACTTAGCGCGGACGAATTGGTATCTAGCTAACTATCTAGCTAGCCAGCGGGCGTCAGGGTAGTGTAGCGGTAGATTCCCTGCCTACCAACACAAGGGTCACAGGTCTGCGCCCCCGTGTTACCTCCGGCTTGGTTGGGTGTCCATACAGGCACGATTGGCTGTGTCTGCGGGTGGGAAGCTGGATTGAGGGTATGTGTCCTAGTCGCTGCACTAGCGCCTCCTCTGGTCGGTCGGGGCGCCTGGTCGGGGCGGAAGGGAACTGGTGGGAATAGCGTGATCCTCCCACGTGCTATGTCCTGCCGGTGTAGCTCCCCCTGTCAGGTGAAAATAAGCAGCTGACAACTGCGCATGTGTCGGAGGAAGCATGGTGCAAGTCTTGGCTCTCCCCAGATCGGCAGTGGGTGGAGCAGCGACCGGGGCAGCAGGGAGAAAATTGGCCAAGTACAATCAAGGACCCCTGAACTCACACAAAGTAGACCATTTGATAAGATTTTGTCCCAGGATCCCCCATCTGATAAGGTTTTTTGCTGGTAGAGGTTTTATTACAGAAGGTGTATGAAACCCATATCCAAAATTAGCAATACATTGTGTCATTGTGTTACTTATGGATGGAATTATAGTGAAAATGAATGATTCCCCTTTTTGCTGGGGACCCCCTGGAAACCCCTCAAGGCCCCCCGGGGGTCCCCGGACGCCACTTTGAGAACCACTGGTCTATGCAAACACGTGGTAAAAGAGCAAGTATATCTCCGCCCTTACTAGCGCTTTGTGATGGTTGTAGGCCCTGCAGTGGAAATAGCGCAATGTCGCAATCCACCACTTCAATTCTGATTTGCGGGATGCGAGTCATTTTACTACATCTTGTTTTTTTTCCTATGCAGTTCATGTTTTGTTTTTGTTGTTGTTCCTGCACTCTCCACGAAGACAACTATCCTTTGTGAACAATTTCTTTCTCTCGTAGTATCATTTTGGTTTAGTCGTGGGCTTTCAGACGATGTGCAGCAGAGAACTCTCACGAGGGACCGTCCCTTCACATCTCATCTCATCAACATAACGTTTTTTTTCTCCCCGGCCTTCGAGACACAGGAGAGATGCTCCAGTCCTCCAGCAGCATGTGGTTTCACTACGCCCACTCTCAAAACGCTCTCTGTTATGGATCCATGCCCTCACATCCAGTGTGTGTGTGTGTGTGTGTGTGTGTGTGTGTGTGTGTGTGTGCGTGTGTGTGTGTGTGTGTGTGCGCTGCAGCTGTTTCTCACAATAAATGACTTGTCTGCGACGGTTTTACGAGAAGCTCACTGTACAAGTCAGGTTCAAAGAAAAAGAAGCAGAGAATATAATAGGTGTTGTAAATCTCGGTGTCACAACGACGAGGACTGATTCATTTCAGATGAAGCATAAAACTTGGAACAAATCCATGACATGATTGTTGTATTTCCATTTTAACAGTTTGGCCGTGTGTGTTAAATAAATAATCGCACCCTTTGTTTTTCCAACCAATGTTTCTGATTAGTTTCACCGTATTAACAGTTCACGGTTCATTGTGAAATCCCCGACATGCCGAGAATACACAGCACTCAACAAGAAGCACAGTCCAGGAAGTAGTCCATCAGGCGAGGCCATGCAACATGCTAGGTTACCATGAAGCGTTTAAAGGGACAGCTCACCCTAAAATCCAAAAAACATATATTCCCTCTCACCTGTAGTGCTATTTATCCATCTATATCGTTTTGTGTTAGTTGCCTGAGTTTTGGAGATATCGGCCGCAGAGTTTCTGCCTTCTCTCCAATCCAATGGAACTGGATGGCACTCGGCTTGTGGTGCTCGAAGTGCCAAATAAATGCTTAGGTCCTTGAAAGGATGCGCCTTCCTCCTCCTGCCTTCGAGCTAAAGCTGAAGCCTTCCTGGTGGTTTTTAGTGATGCTAAACCAACAAGGTTTGAATCAAAAAGTACCAAAGGCACAAGGTAGCACTCACAGAACTTCAGGAGAAGGACATCTCTATTTCACCAATTTATTTGGCCGTGTCAAGCAAACACATGCCAACGTTTCGGCCTCTTGGCCTTCATCAGGGCATGGAGAGAAAATGGAGGTCATGCCATATAACACACAAGGTCACATGATTCACTTAAAGGGGTAAAGTCACATACAAATATTACATTTTCTTCACCATCTGACAATGACTAAATGTGGTGAAATGGCACATCTACATACAAATAAAATAAATAGTTCACATTTCAACTTTGGTGACAGGTGCACATTGTCTTTTCAGAGGTTTTTTCAGAGAAAACATTTGAAAGAGAAATCATCATTCAGTCCAGCAGGTGTCAGTGTATTGAGTGTGGAGATCCAGTACATCTCTCTCTGTTAGAGAAGTTTGGGCAGGTTGCCCCCCTAGTTGGAGGATGAACATGTTTCGAGTCCAACACATTTCAGAGTGGCTGGAGAACCATGGTTAGCTTCCTGATACTGCTTGGCTATGGCATCATCCATGTTCCCTGTGCGAACGGCTGTTTTATGTTCTGATATTCTTTGTTCTCTTAGTTTGCCCAACATAAGAGAGTCCACTGGGGCATGGGAGCATGTAGATCACAGATGTTGTGTTGCAATTTATGAAATGTTGGATTGGAAATGTCTTAGCAGTGTGTGGATGGTTGAAGGTCTTGACATCAGTGGTATTGTTGCACTGGCTACAGTTTCCACATTTGAAGTTTCCTTTTAGATGGAGCCAAGTAAGATTAGGTTTAGTGGGCTGGAAAGTGTACTGTACCAGGCTGTCTGTGATTGTTGGTGCCCGTCGGAATGACAGGAGGGGGGGACTCACCAAGTGATGGTTCTGCACTTAGGATGTGCCAGTGTTTGTTTACTACAGTATGTCCCTGAGACCCTGATGACAGTGTTTGTTTACTACAGTATGTCCCTGAGACCCTGATGACAGTGTTTGTTTACTACAGTATGTCCCTGAGACCCTGATGACAGTGATTGAATTCAGTTGTGAAGGCAATTATTTGTGTTTGTTCTTTCAGCTGTGACTTTGGGTTGAAGCAGCTCAGGCCTTGGAGATGTTGAAGCATGATCGTAGGCTGGATTTATTATAGTTGGATGGTCATTTCTTTGATAAAAATCTTGATTTCATCTCACCAGCCTTGTTTCTGAATTCATCCAGAGTCGAGCAGTTTCTCCTTAGTCGCAAGAATTGTCCCTTCGGTCTGTTTTCTTTCAGATGGTTTGGGTGGTTGCTGTTGTGGTGGAGGAGGGCATTTCTTTCCATAGGCTTCCTGTAGATTGAGGTGCGAATGCTTCCATCCTGTTGTTTAGAGATGGTGAGATCCAGAAAGTTAATGATAATGTATTCAGGCTATGTTCTATTGTGAATTTCAGAAAAGGGCTACTTGAGTTTGCATATGTTTCAAGCATTTTTAGTTCTTCCATAGTGCCATCCCAAAATATCAGAATATCATCCAAAAACCATTTCCACAGTTTTATCTTTGGTCTGAATGGATTCACATTTGAGTTGTATCTTACCTCTTCCTCCCAGTTTGCCACCACTAGGGATGTATATGATGGAGCTGCTGTCGTACCCATAGCAGTCCCTGTGGTTTGCCAAAGAAATCCATTTGAAAAACTCAACAGCAACGTCTCTTTCCAGAAATCGTGACCCCCGTTACTCAAGATAATCCACAGACCTTGTTCTGAGAAGTTTCATGGAGGAACTATTTTCTTTTGACCAAACTACACCCGCTAGCTGCAAGCTAGTTCCTACATGAGACTGCAAAAGAAAATAGTTCCTACATCCATACACGTCCATACAGGCAGGATTGGCTGTGTCTGCGGGTGGGAAGCCGGATTAGTGCCTCCTCTGGTCAGTCGGGGCGCCTGTTCGAGTGGGAGGGGAACTGGGGGGAATAGCGTGGCCCTCCCACACACTAGGTTCAGTGAAACTCCTCCTCACTGTCAGGTTAAAATAAGCAGCTGGCGACTGCACGTCTATCGGAGGAAGCATGTGCTAGTCTACAACTCTCCCCAGAGAGGGGGTGGAGCAACGACCGGGACAGCAGGGGAATTGGCCAACTCAAATGCGTGAGAAAATGGGGGGGGGAATCCTTCAAAATCCTGTTCACATTGGAAAGCGTTCTGTGCAGAGATCTGTGCAGAGAGGAGCCGTCTCTCTTGTCTCTTCTCCCCTCTTTTTGGTTTGCCCCTCTGATGTTTTCCCTCTTTCTCCTCCTCGTCCCTGTTCTCCAGGTCCCAGGAGGAACCTGAGGAACGACCTTCTGGTAGCAGCAGACTCCATCACCAACACCATGTCCTCACTGGTCAAAGAGCTCCACTCTGGTACAGACTCACTCACACTGACTCAATATCCTATAGGACAGACTCAGTATCCTATAGAACAGACTCAGTATCCTATAAGACAGGTTCTCAACCATTTTCATATCAAGGACCATTTGATGAGACCAAATCTGAGAATATTTTTATTATTATTTTTGGTAAATGGCATTTATATAGCGCTTTTATCCAAATCGCTTTACAATGAAGTCACCCATTCACACACCGATGGCAGCAAGCTGCCACGCAGGGTGCTGGCACACCATCAGGAGCAATTTGTGGTTCAGTGTCTTGCCCAAGGACAGTTCGACATGCAGACTGGAGGAGGCGGGAATCGAACCACCGACCTCTTTTATCCAAAGTGATCGGTGGACGACCCGCTCTACCTCCTGAGCTACAGCCACCCCATATTATTTAGATATGATTTTGTCCAGAATTGCTGTCTGCATTGTAGGTAAAGAGAAAACAGTGAAACTATTCATGGAACAATCAGTACGTTTACATGCTCAGTTAAGTCGAGCTATGGTTGATTAGGCTATTTACTCAGACTACTGTCCTTGTCCAAGTATACATGCGAGCGAGCGAGGTTGTGTTTATGTGGAGAGAGAGAGCGTTCAAACGCAGGTATGGTCACATAACAAGCTGTCCCTTGTGAGCTCAATACAGTTGAAACTAATTCCATTAAAAAAATATTTTTCTAGACACAGATTTAGCTCTACGTCAACGAACTTCACATTTAGCTTTAGCTAATCGGTCCCTGGCTGCTAACGGAACAGTTTTACACGCTGTTCGACTTCCGGGTCAAAGAGAGTTAGCACATCACCTCGTCCAGGTCCAGTCCGACTGGCCGCAGGAGTAAATCGACTTCCAATCACATTATCTGGGTGTGTTAGTCCGACTTTTATAACTTTGATTTCAGTCGAGCTAACATGTTTACATGCATTTCAAAAGTCCGGTTTTAGGCGGACTAACGCAATAATTCAAATTTTTTAAGTGCATGTAAACGTACTGAATGAAGCTTAACAATTGATCAATTTGCCGGGGACCCCCTGCAATGCACCCAAGGACCCCTGGTGGTCCGCCGGACCCCCACTGCTATAGAAGCCTTCCAGTGCATCCGTGTAGCTCCCAAAACTAGTATGAAAAAGACAGCGTTGGATAAGGTCTTTCTTCTGGATCCACACAATACAGATTCACTGAGACTCATCCTGGCACACGTTCACAAATAACTTCTCGCCCTCCTTTTGTGACTAGATGATGGCCGGGAGGAAGAGGAGAGACTGCTGAACGGGAAGGACAGAGGTAAACATCTGTGTCTGTATCTGTACCATCCACCCCGACACTGTTCTCCAAGCATAGTTTTTGAGCCGATCATACCTGTAGTCTTTCAAGTAAAAGTTGTGAAGAACTTGGAATCTTTGAATAGCCGGAATCAACTTCCCATCCATTTTGCACTTGCCAGGTGAAACTGTTATTCATGAAATGATATCAGTTCAGCGGGAAAACCAGGAAGTGCCGACATCTGATCGCCCAATGCCAGTGCCAAAACGTTTGTTGGCCGTCCACACAGTGGAGTTTCCCTGTAAAAGCATCCTGATAACGAGAGCTCACATTCTGTTTCGCTGTACCTACCTTGACAAACAAACTCCTTCAGCCAATCAGCATCGCCAAATCTAAACAGACTCCTTCAGCCAATCAGCATCGCCAAATCTAAACAAACTCCTTCACCCAATCAGCATCGCCAAATCTAAACAAACTCCTTCAGCCAATCAGCATCGCCAAATCTATCGCATCTATCAACATTTTTCAAATATTCAAATTTATTTTGAAAGTGAAGTACATGGGTACGGACTTGCCAGAAAGCTGTAAAAAAAAAATCTTTATTTGTAACTCTCAAATTCACTCTTATACAACTCGACAAAGTAATAATAACCTTTACCTACCATTGTATCATACATCTAGAGGACAGTACTCGTTAAAATACCATGGAGCCAAAGTATGGAATAAGAACTTGCACTTACTGTCTGATTCTTTGTCCTTGTTTTTATACAAAAAGAGACTCAAAAGTATTCTAATATCTAATAGATTGTGTATTGAATGATCTAGATCAGTGCTGACCAATTTGGGGCCCGCGTTCCCCCCCCCCCCCCCCCCTGATTTTTTATCCAGAATGCAACTCGGGCAAGTTATCAGATATCTGCACTGATTGCAAAGGGTGGACGAGCTTTTTCATGTGGTGACTTTGTGAAACAGTGTCTGAATGTGGCTGCGGATATACTGTGTTCACTCCTGAGATTGCATCCCTGCAAATTGTCATGGCATATTGTTTACAAAAGATGGACAATAAAGCTGATTTTCAAAGTACCTTGAGGATTTTTCAAGTTGTGAATTAAGTCAAATTTCTCTCTTGATTACAAAGGTGGAAAATACAACTGTTTTTAACTGGGTGTTTACTGATTAAATGTTTAAGCTCCCCACAAATGCAGATGTTTTTTTTAAATATATATAACCAATTGCAAATTATTACAATTACCAAACAGATAAAAAGTAGATTATTACCGTATATTGAAATGTTATTTTAGATTTAGAATGTTAATTTTCTATAAAACACAATACATTTTAATGTAATTCCACAACGTTTATTTTTGGCCCTCGGCCCTCCACCCAGATTGAGTTTTGGCCCTTCATGGGAAAGAATTTGGGCACCCCTGATCTAGATTATATCGATCTTGAACCACTCAACATAGCGCTGTTTCGTTTATGATCTAATTTAACTTGTATTCTTTCTATACAAATGTATTACAAAATGTATACCATGCACACGTACACACTCCCTCTGTTACACTCCTGCATCCGCGCCGCGCGTGTCTGTGGGCTTGTAGCGAGCCTCATTAGCATGCCGTCTCATTAGCCATGCTTTATGGAGCCCCTCCCCTTTTACGAGGGGGGACCGCTCGCCGCGAGGAAGCGCTGCGGCTACTTCCTGGTCTGCTCCCTAAACACTCATTAGACATCTAACCTGCGCCGCTAACCCACGACCCCTAAACTGTCCGACAGGTGCGCCGGGTTCAGCGCGGCTCAGGTCGTCAAGTTCAAACACACACGGCTGTTTTAACCTTCACTTCCCTTATCGATCATTAATGTAGTATAGAGGCTCTTGTCTCTGGACTCAGTCATTCTGCCTCACACCTGCCAAGTCCGCTCGACTTTATATTTCTATGAGCTGCTAAGGGAGTCATTCGGTCTGCTTCTTATTATGCTCTCTGGCAGGTGTCGCTTTGAGCCTCCTCTCTTCTGTTTAGCAGGTTAAAGTCTCTGTCTGTTTCACTCTCAGAGCTGAACCTTCTGTCTCTCTTCTGTTTAGCAGGTTAAAGTCTCTGTCTGGTTCACTCTCAGAGCTGAACCTTCTGTCTCTCTTCTGTTTAGCAGGTTAAAGTCTCTGTCTGTTTCACTCTCAGAGCTGAACCTTCTGTCTCTCTTCTGTTTATCAGGTTAAAGTCTCTGTCTGTTTCACTCTCAGAGCTGAACCTTCTCTCTCTCTTCTGTTTAGCAGGTTAAAGTCTCTGTCTGTTTCACTCTCAGAGCTGAACCTTCTGTCTCTCTTCTGTTTAGCAGGTTAAAGTCTCTGTCTGTTTCACTCTCAGAGCT
Source organism: Poromitra crassiceps (assembly GCF_964638095.1). Lineage (NCBI taxonomy): Eukaryota > Metazoa > Chordata > Actinopteri > Beryciformes > Melamphaidae > Poromitra > Poromitra crassiceps. Next base: position 17,810,001 of record NC_139630.1, read on the forward strand.
GAACCTTCTGTCTCTTCTGTTTAGCAGGTTAAAGTCTCTGTCTGTTTCACTCTCAGAGCTGAACCTTCTGTCTCTTCTGTTTAGCAGGTTAAAGTCTCTGTCTGTTTCACTCTCAGAGCTGAACCTTCTGTCTCTCTTCTGTTTAGCAGGTTAAAGTCTCTGTCTGTTTCACTCTCAGAGCTGAACCTTCTGTCTCTCTTCTGTTTAGCAGGTTAAAGTCTCTATCTCCCTGCTGAAAAAACCAGCATGCACCAGCATAGCTTTTTATGCTGGTGTACCAGCATCCCAGCATCGCATGCTGGGATGCTGGTAAATTTGTTGTGTTTTGAAAACACAACAAGTTATGCTGGTGTACCAGCATCCCAGCATGGGATGCTGGGATGCTGGTGGTGTGACCAGCATGGGATGCTGGTGGTGTGACCAGCATGGGATGCTGGTGGTGTGACCAGCATGGGATGCTGGTGGTGTGACCAGCATGGGATGCTGGTGGTGTGACCAGCATGGGATGCTGGTGGTGTGACCAGCATGGGATGATGCTGGTATGCTGGTGGTGTGCTGGTCACATGCTGGTCTTGTGACCAGCATGGGAAGCATACACCAGTACACCTATGCTGGTGTAGATGCTGGTGTGACCAGCATACACCAGCTATTCTGGTGTCAAAACACAACATGCTGGTCTATGGTTGAATGCTTGTTAACCAGCACCCCATGCTGAGAGTAGTCAGACCAGATAAACATCACAAAAGTAATCTTTCTTGAACTAGTTAAATGAAGACTATTTCAGGTTTACATAACAATATAATTATTTATTAAATAAAAGCAACACAGAGAGGGAGTGGGAGAGAGAACCGCACATACAGCAGTGCACCTGAACAGTCAGCCTGTACCTGTCTTTATGTCAAAAGTATTAAAAGTAAAAGTGTGACTCAACTCAATTAATGTGCTGAAGGCAATTAAAGACTCATTACAATTAAACTCAATTAAATAATAAAACTACTGACTAATTAACAATAACACAACAAACAGGCAACATCACCTGACAAGAAAAGAGGTCACCCCAGGAACAGCTGGAGAAGAAGTGTGCAGGCAGAAATGTCTGGGAGCAGGCTCAATTGGGGAGAACAGGGAAGAACCGCCAACCACCGACATTTTGTCAATGGCCTATGCTCCCTTGAGGAGCAAAGGCCTTAAGTCAAATCAGAAGTAGAGAATTCCACTGAAAAACAATGCAGATTTATTTTGCACAAAATCTCACAATCCTAAAAACTTTATGGAAAAAAACAATGTTTTGCAGGCATTCATTTACCGTAATTAATTAATTTCAGTTATTGAGAGTTGATTTGAGTTCAGTCGTGGACCAGTGATGTCATTCACAAATCACAACTTAAATCAACTCTCAATAACTGTCAAACTAAATGAATGCCTGCAAAACGGTTTACAGTTTTTGGATATGTGTGAGATTATGTGCAAAATAAATCAGCATTGTTTTTCGGTGGAGTGTCCCTTCAAGTGCTATTCTTTGCTTGTTTGTTTATGTCCATTATTTTCTCTGTGATGTAGCATCCAGGCTTCCCCACTCGAGCTTCCACATCTGCTTCACCCAGGTTTTGGTTCTGGAGCCATTCTTTGTATCAAACTGAAAAGCAAACAGAGATAAATTAGTGGCAGAGTAACACTGTTCTTTGGTCAATATTTCAACTGCTGTTTGAAAACGTGCTACAGAAAAGTGACGCATGACGCATGAGCTACTTTAAAAATTATTTCACTGTACTGTCTGCCCAGGGTCTAGCTGTACAAAGACCTTTCTGGCTCACAGCCCGATTGGTCCCAAGTTCGCAACACATTTTAAAATTCATCTTGAAGTTGATAAGTCAGATACTGTAAGTTAAATCGCACCTTTCTGATCCACCTTGGAACCTGGTAAAACAGCTCATCCATTCCAGACACATTACAATTTGGTAAATAAGAGTCCAAATGCAGTGACACATGCATTAGGTTCCATGGGATCATGGCATCAGCTATGTGCACAAATCATTTATTTAACAAGCCAGTCACCTTTAATTAAAACTACAGCCACCCACAGGATATGTCCATCTAGATCATTTTGGTGTGAGTTGCTGAGTTTTGGAGACACCGGCCATGTTGTGGTGCTCAAAGCACACACAAAAAATAAAAATAAAATAAAATAAAATCCTTTCCAGAAAGGATAAAAAGCAAGTAGGCCTAGAGGACCACAGGAATAGGTTTTTGGGGAAAAGAAAAGTTCTCAACTTACTTAACAGATTAATGTGTGTCCTCCACTGGCTGTTTCTCCCTCAATGTATGATATCGAAAACCTGCACACACACAGTATATAGACAAAGAGACAGTGTCCATTAGAAAAGCATGTGTGAAAAGCAGCACTTGCCCCTCCCTCATTACCACCACTGAGGTGCCCTTGAGCAAGGCCCTTAACCCCTTAATGTGTGTGTGAGTGCGAGCAGGGCCCACTTGAAAAAGAGATGGAAATCTCATTATGGTTACCCTGGATAAATAAAGGTAAAAAAAATTAGCAGTTGTATGAAGTGGGAAAGATTCTTAGTTGGCCACTCTTCTTTCACCAAGTATCCAGTCTGTCTGTACTGTATGTCTGTGTGCACTTTGCTCATGTGTATGTTTCCACACATGCCACTGACCTCCTCGCTCTCATCTCCCCCCGTATCGTCCTGCACTTGGCTCCCAGGAGCTTCCTGAGGTTGACGGCGTGGATGACAGCACCCACCTTCTTGTCCAGCATGGCCTCCTGGCCAATGCCATAGTAATGCTGGCAGTTCAGCGTTCCGTTATCATCTACAATGGGAGAGAGAACAATGAGAGAGAAAAATGGAGGGATAGAGAGGGGAGTGGAATGGTGTAGTGGTAGGAGACAGTATTAGTAGGAGAAAGATAGTGGATAAAGTCTTGTAGTTAACATACAGACATGTGGCAGTGGGTGAGGCCACGGTCAGCTGCAGCTGGTTCTGTATAGAGAAGTTGATGTTGTAGCACTCTGTCCAGTCTGCTTTAGGAGGCATCACCAGGCTTCTCATGCACATCCAAGATCTACAGAGCAGGCCTACAGGGAAACAGTTTAGTGAGTGTAATATTTGCACAATTGAAAAGTGAAACCCCAAAAAAAAGGTCTGGGTCAGTTTCTCTAGCTTTACTTTACACATCACAAATACCAGGTAAGGTAGAGCTTTCCCCCTGTTTTCATATTTATACAGTAATTAAATCAGCTCCACCATTAAAGTCGAAGTGAACCGGAACGGAATGCACCAGCGCGAGCGTCAGACACTGAGAAAACGAATTGAGAGGCGGACCATATACGTGTCGATGATTTGATTTGACAATTCTGAGGACTGGCTTTGGCATTGGCCAATCCTGGCGTGTTCCACCCCCAAATCCAGTGGGATTCAGCCTGTTGTCATGCTACACGAGTGGGATCCGCAGAGTACCAGGGAGCCAGCTGCTTCGTGCGGAGCGAGCGGACAATCCGATTCATAGGTGCTGCCCGCCCGCCTGGAATCTCCGAGAGACGACCCCTGACAGCCAGGGAGGCTGTCAGGCTCGGAGGCGCGCGCCATTATCGTTATAAATGTAAATAATATTCCTGGAATGCGTGTTTTAACGAGCCAGTTACATTTCTTTGCATTCTTAGACATTACCGTTTGATTTAGTTTGCATAATTGCTCAAGTTAGTAGTTAGTTTATGGGCTAGAAACTCTGCCAGATGACAGGCACTAGGTGCCATTTTCGCCTTCATTTGGAAGAGAAAATGATCCTGTAATGAAGATTTGATTGACAGCTGAACTAAAATACTAAACTAAATACTAAACCAAAATACTAACCTGTTACAATATAGAATTATCACCCAGCCACGCCACCACAGGCGCGCGCGCGCGCGCGCACGCACACACACACACACACACACACACGCACACACACACACACACACACACACACACACACACAGAGCTGAAGGTGAGAGCAGCGCTCTATCGGTAAAAAAGTGTTCCCCCCTGCGGCCCCTCTCCTTCTTACAAGTAATTGACCTCTTTCTGTCGTAGTAAATAACACACAAGTTAAGCCTACTTCACTCACCTCCACAAATAATCTGCTTCAAGCCGCCGGTTCGTTGTTTCTGGAGTTTATTTGAAGACCGGAGCAGTGAGTGCTGTACTGACAATTGACAAATGGTGCAGACAGGTCCAGCCGCGCGAAAGTTTGGAGATGGTCTCGCGCAGCATATCAGAGGCGTAGTGATACTCAGTTCCATAAAATAGTTCCAATTGAATGGAGGGTATGCAGCACGGACGTCACTTTCCCACTGGAACATGCCCCCTCAATCGGGACTGGCAAAACCTAAAACCTATGGGCAAAACATTCAGCAGGTTCTCTGTTGTTTGGAGCAGTAGGTGTCATTAATCTAGGCTGATTACTGCATTCAAAATCAGTCTGGCTGTCACTCAGTGGGCGTGACCATGCAGTGACTTCTGCCTGTGACATCACGTGCATACCCTCTATATGGGAAAACTGGCCTCAGAAATGAGTCTGACCCACGGCCACCTAGAGTTTAATTAAAGCCTCTGTTACAGTAGAAAACATAACATAGCTTGAAAGTAATAATAGTAATAATAATGACAACAACAACAACAACAACAACAACAACAACAACAATAATAATAATAATAATAATAATAATAATAATAATAATAATAATAATAATAATACATTCATGTGTAATGTTATTTTAAAGGACTATGCTTGATATAGAATTGCATTAGCCTCTTGTATTGTGTTATATTAGCCTGTTACCCTGTAAGGTGTTTTGTTGGGCATGGTTAAAACTTTTTTCTTGTGTGTTGCGTTATTTGTTGCTTATGTTATAACTTGGCCCTGTACCATTTATTTTATCTGGCAAGCTGTCAATGGAGGCCAGAAGACGATACAAAATATAAAAAAGAAGGCATATAACCCTAGCCTGGGTAAACCCAGCCTCCACGTGACCTGCTCTCAGACCTGCTCTGCTCTCGTAGTGACTGAGAGCAGAGCCCTGTACTACGAAACTAGTTTAACAGATCCGCGATAAGTCCCTTTGATCTGGTTTGACTGAACAGGATCAAAGCTATCTAGTTAACTGATACTACGACGCTGGTTTTTTACTAGGTAAGTGGACCTGGGATCTGCCTGTGCACGCGCACGTTTTTCGCTCGTGCACAGGCGCGCGTCCACGCGAAAGAGGTGCGCCAGCCAATCACATTATGAACAGCTGAGTTTATCCACGCCCACACTCATTTCCACACCCATTTCCTCGTTCAATGAAGCGCAGTGCATGATCAGAGTTTTAGCGGATATTTAATGTATCCGCGATTTAATGTCAGAATGAAAATCCGCGTTGGATAGTCTGCTGAAGGGCTGTCTAAAGCAGCAGCTTGTATTCACATCAGTCATTTGATTTACTTTGATCAGCGATTGATACAGCTGCATTGATACAGGCAGCAGCAACAAATCTAAATGTGTAATCTCAGTCTATACATTTCCACAATCTGTAAGCCTATTTAGACCATAGATTTAGAAACGCATGCTCAATGAATAATGATCTCTATCACTCATGTGTGTGGTTGCACTGATCGAATAATTCATATATAAAATAGCCTAGTATAAAGCCTAATAGCCTACTATAAAAGAGAAAACTGCTGAACTGAATTGAGACGTAGCCTATAGGCTTTTCTGGCATGTAGGAGAATATCACCCTCACTCCATTTGAGGGTCCATTCATGATATGCGCCGCGGTGATTAATAGTGATGATCATATTTCTCCACGCATCGTTGAGCTGTTAAGACATAAAGTGGTAAGTAGGCTTAATTTAATTATGTAGCCTACAGAGCCACAAATGTTTTTCTTGTTATATTCTCAGTTGACTGCAATCTATTTTTCATATGGCGATCTTATATGAACGGTGAGTGACTCCAGAGAGCCGATTATATGGGTCTGTCATGGATTTTGATCTTATCCTCTGAAGCTAACCTGGTCGCGACCAGGTTAGCTTTGCAGCGTCAGTTGCCATGGTGATTGAAAGTTAACTTGCTTTGTAGTACGGCTAAACCAGGTTTAAACTCAAACTTACTCGGATAAGGCATTAAACTAGCTTCGTAGTACAGGCTCCAGGTCTGAGAGCAGGTCACGTGGAGGCTGGGTTTACCCAGGCTAATATAACCCACCCTATAACCCATAGGGGATGGGTGATGGGCCAGATTGTTTCCCAAACTTTTTCACATCAAGGTCCCCTAAACTAGACCACAGACCCCCAATTTTGTGCCAGGGTCCCCCATCCAATAAAACTTTTGCTTTTAGATGTTTTCCTCATGGTTGCCATGGCAACCATTTTACTTTCCACTATAACATAATTATTTTTGCATCAAATCTCCTGAACCAAACATGATGACAGAAAAGGTAATGTCTACCCCTTACTGTATGTTTTCATGGTATGATCCAGTGTAGGAAATTAGCCAGGGGCAAGGCCAAATATGCTCTAATAAATCTCAGAATGCACCAAAAAAACATGATCAAGGGGCAAAAATTGTCCCCAAGATTTTGATAGGCCTAATTATATTCTCATTACATTAATTACATTTTCATTTGCTTCTCTAACACACACTAACACAATTAACTTTTGTAAAACACCCCAAAAAGGGACCTGGGCTTGGCCTGGACACGAAAGTTAAAATTAAATCCATGCCATGGACCAGCAGGGTACAGAGGAGGTCATTTCCATTGTGGAGCACTTCACAATCTCCTCCACCAGCATGACCATGCTGGTCAAGCAATCCCCAGCACAACCATGTTGGTCCACCAGCTTCACCATGCTGGTCCAGCAACTTCACCAGCTTCACCATGCTGGTCCACCAGCTTCATCAGCATGACCATGCTGGTCCACCAACTTCACCAGCTTCATCATGCTGGTCCACCAGCTTCACCATGCAGGTCCACCAGCTTCACCAGCTTCACCATGCTGGTCCACCCGCTTCACCATGCAGGTCCACCAGCTTCACCATGCTGGTCCACCCGCTTCACCATGCTGGTCCACCAGCTTCATCAGCATGACCATGCTGGTCCACCAGCTTCACCAGCTTCACCATGCTGGTCCACCAGCTTCACCATGCTGGTCCAGCAACTTCACCAGCAAGGCCATGGTAGTTTACCAGCTTCACCAGCAAGCATTAGCTGGTGGACCAGCAAGGTAATGCTGGTCCACCAGCATCAGACCAGCACTAACCAGCATAGACCAGCATCAGACCAGCACTAACCAGCATAAACCAGCATAGACCAGCAAGAAATTCATGCTGGTCTATGCTGGTTTTTTCAGCAGGGCTGTTTCACTCTCAGAGCTGAACCTTCTGTCTCTTCTGTTTAGCAGGTTAAAGTCTCTGTCTGTTTCACTCTCAGAGCTGAACCTTCTGTCCCTTCTGTTTAGCAGGTTAAAGTCTCTGTCTGTTTCACTCTCAGAGCTGAACCTTCTGTCTCTCTTCTGTTTAGCAGGTTAAAGTCTCTGTCTGTTTCACTCTCAGAGCTGAACCTTCTGTCTCTCTTCTGTTTAGCAGGTTAAAGTCTGTCTGTTTCACTCTCAGAGCTGAACCTTCTGTCCCTTCTGTTTAGCAGGTTAAAGTCTCTGTCTGTTTCACTCTCAGAGCTGAACCTTCTGTCTCTCTTCTGTTTAGCAGGTTAAAGTCTCTGTCTGTTTCACTCTCAGAGCTGAACCTTCTGTCTCTCTTCTGTTTAGCAGGTTAAAGTCTGTCTGTTTCACTCTCAGAGCTGAACCTTCTGTCCCTTCTGTTTAGCAGGTTAAAGTCTCTGTCTGTTTCACTCTCAGAGCTGAACCTTCTGTCTCTTCTGTTTAGCAGGTTAAAGTCTCTGTCTGTTTCACTCTCAGAGCTGAACCTTCTGTCTCTCTTCTGTTTAGCAGGTTAAAGTCTCTGTCTGTTTCACTCTCAGAGCTGAACCTTCTGTCTCTCTTCTGTTTAGCAGGTTAAAGTCTCTGTCTGTTTCACTCTCAGAGCTGAACCTTCTGTCTCTCTTCTGTTTAGCAGGTTAAAGTCTCTGTCTGTTTCACTCTCAGAGCTGAACCTTCTGTCTCTCTTCTGTTTAGCAGGTTAAAGTCTCTGTCTGTTTCACTCTCAGAGCTGAACCTTCTGTCTCTCTTCTGTTTAGCAGGTTAAAGTCTCTGTCTGTTTCACTCTCAGAGCTGAACCTTCTGTCTCTCTTCTGTTTAGCAGGTTAAAGTCTCTGTCTGTTTCACTCTCAGAGCTGAACCTTCTGTCTCTCTTCTGTTTAGCAGGTTAAAGTCTCTGTCTGTTTCACTCTCAGAGCTGAACCTTCTGTCTCTTCTGTTTAGCAGGTTAAAGTCTCTGTCTGTTTCACTCTCAGAGCTGAACCTTCTGTCTCTCTTCTGTTTAGCAGGTTAAAGTCTCTGTATGTTTCACTCTCAGAGCTGAACCTTCTGTCTCTCTTCTGTTTAGCAGGTTAAAGTCTCTGTCTGTTTCACTCTCAGAGCTGAACCTTCTGTCTCTCTTCTGTTTAGCAGGTTAAAGTCTCTGTCTGTTTCACTCTCAGAGCTGAACCTTCTGTCTCTCTTCTGTTTAGCAGGTTAAAGTCTCTGTCTGTTTCACTCTCAGAGCTGAACCTTCTGTCTCTCTTCTGTTTAGCAGGTTAAAGTCTCTGTCTGTTTCACTCTCAGAGCTGAACCTTCTGTCTCTCTTCTGTTTAGCAGGTTAAAGTCTCTGTCTGTTTCACTCTCAGAGCTGAACCTTCTGTCTCTTCTGTTTAGCAGGTTATAGTCTCTGTCCGTTTCACTCTCAGAGCTGAACCTTCTGTCTCTCTTCTGTTTAGCAGGTTAAAGTCTCTGTCTGTTTCACTCTCAGAGCTGAACCTTCTGTCTCTCTCTGTTTAGCAGGTTAAAGTCTCTGTCTGTTTCACTCTCAGAGCTGAACCTTCTGTCTCTCTTCTGTTTAGCAGGTTAAAGTCTCTGTCTGTTTCACTCTCAGAGCTGAACCTTCTGACTCTCTTCTGTTTAGCAGGTTAAAGTCTCTGTCTGTTTCACTCTCAGAGCTGAACCTTCTGTCTCTCTGTTTAGCAGGTTAAAGTCTGTCTGTTTCACTCTCAGAGCTGAACCTTCTGTCTCTCTTCTGTTTAGCAGGTTAAAGTCTCTGTCTGTTTCACTCTCAGAGCTGAACCTTCTGTCTCTTCTGTTTAGCAGGTTAAAGTCTCTGTCTGTTTCACTCTCAGAGCTGAACCTTCTGTCTCTTCTGTTTAGCAGGGTAAAGTCAGCGCAGGACAAGCAGTAACAGTAAGTGATATCATGCAAATCTCACACATTTTCATAGCATGATAACCGTTGTTATAATATGATAATATAACCAGTATTATCATGGTGGGCCTGTTCAGTTTAAATGCATGTATTACAAATTGATACAACTGTTGTAAAGTGTTTTGTCTTTGTTATTGTCACTGTTCGTGCTTAACTCATGTTAGTTAACACAAACATGTATAACATGAATGCAGTTGTTCATGTGCATTTAACACGCGTCTAACATGAACTGATATTGTTATTCATGTTTAATTCATGTTAGTAAATGCATTAGGTATCAAAGTGTTACTGTACTGTACTGTACTTAGGGGTGTCACGATAATCACGATAGGACGATAATCGTGATATTGGGGGGAACGACAATTGGTATTGTGTTAATAACACATATAATGATAACATTATGTAAATAATCGTTTCTCTCCGTTCTCGTTTGATCTCGCTCAACGCCACGCCTCCACATACACACAGACCACGCCCCCCACATACACACAGACCACGCCCCCCCCCCACACACACAGACCACCCCCCCTTCCCCACACACACACACACACACACACACAGACCACGCCCCCCCACACATACACACAGACCACGTCACTCGCTATGTTGATGTGGTTAACTTGCTCTTTTTGCACGCTCCTGTACAGTTATGGTTACATAATCTCTCCATTTATTTACTCCTTACTAATAATACTCCTTTACTAATAAAGCGAAATAGAGCGAAACTCCCGAAAACTTGACGTATCCCTTAAAAGATGAATTTGACTGATAATCTTTTTGTAATTAATTAATTATTTTATTTATTTATTTATTTATTTATTTATTTATTTATTTATTTATTTATTTATTTATTTATTTATTTATTTATTTATTAATTATTATTATTATTAAAGTAAAGTAAGTAAAGTCCCACAATGTGTGAAATTTGTTCTCTGCATTTGACCCATCCCCTGGGGGAGCGGTGAGCGGCAGCAATGCCGCGCTCGGGAATCACATGGTGATTTAACGCCCCAATTCCAACCCTTTGATGCTGAGTGCCAAGCAGGGAGGCAAATGGGTCCCATTTTTATAGTCTTTGGTATGACTCGGCCGGGGATCGAACTCACGACCTCCCAGTCTCAGGGCGGACACTCAGACCACAAGGCCACTGAGCTGGTTTTTGTTGGTTTTTGTTTTGTTGTAGGTTTGTTTGTTCTGTATTGTTATTATTGACAATTTTCTATAGATATTGCGATATCGTTATGCTGAATTGTTTTGGCCACGGTAATCGTGCAGTGAAAATCGGATATGGTGACAGCCCTACAGTAACTGTACTTACCAAATGAACGCTGATGCAAACAGTGTTTTCTGGTAGTATTAACCAGTTGAAAACGATATTTTCATGTCTCTGATTTTTCCAAGATGACATGAATGCAGCATGTAAAAGTGACTATTTCCTGCTTAGGGCTTGGATACATTTCAGTGTTCACTGCTTGTCTGACTGAGCTGTCACTCTCTCCCTCAGGCAGAGTGATGCCACTCCACTGGAGCCAAAGAAGACTGTCACCACTGGTCACATCGTTAGCCAATGGGATTAGAGCTCCACTGCCAATCAACCAATCACAATGCTGGACACCAAACGACCGCTGGGTCCCTACTGATGTATAGCTGTGTTTGTCTTGTCACTGTTTCAACATGGTTGTACTTTGTTTTTGATCGTGTTTTGATTTGATCGTACCTAGCTATATGAGGAATCTGAAACCTACTGATTTGTGCTGCCGTGTGTGCGCGCGCCGCGTTCGAGCTGCGAGAGGGTTCAGCAAGTGAGAGGGACGCCGCGAAGAGATGGAAAGAGTTAGGGAACGAGTGAAAGATTCGTAATGTGCAGAGAAGTAGGCGTGGGACGATAATATATAGACGTTCGAAACCGCGGAAAATATCGCGGTATTCATGAAATACCGCGATATTTTCCGCGGTTTCGAACATCTATATTTTGGATATAGATATACAGAAAAGTGTCAGGGCTGAGATATTGCATGTTATCAGTCAGAGAGGAGAGTGGAAGAGGAGAAGAGTAGAGGGACAGCGGATGAAGATGAGGACGAGACTTGAGTTGCGACTTTTACGTTTCCCGTAATCGGCACTGTGTGCTTAGTATTTATTGCTTGGTTTGGGGGTTTGAGTTGATTTGATTTGATTAGATTTTTTTTTTGCAGTGTATTCATGGGGTTTGGAGCGGAGTGTGTGTTCAGGCCCTGCTGAGACCAGAAGCTTTAATGGGACTTTTTTTTTATGCTGCCTGAGTGGAACGTAGAAAGCCCCGTCCTTCCCAGGTCACTGATGCCTGGATGAGATTAGTAGACTTGTAGTGCCACAGGTGCTCGGCTCGTCTGCAGTGACACTACAGTCGAAGAGGAGCTATCTGATTACTGTGGCGATGTGTGTGTAATGTGTATATGCGTGTGTGTGTGTGTAATGTGTATATGCGTGTGTGTGCGTGTGTGTGTGTGTGAGAGAGAGTGTAAAAGCCTATGCTTCGACAGGGTCACTCTAGCGAGTTGAAGTACTGTACCAGCTGTTTTACCACAGACCCTCCAGTCCTCTGTGGATGTTGTGGGCGGGGCTACCCCCCCTCCCCGCAATGACCCCCAGTGCCACGCCTTCCTGTCCCCCAACCAATCAGGATCGGTGCTCATACGCAAACCTAACTGGACCTGCAGGTTTTAGCTCTTTCCATGGGCACTACGGCCGCAGAATGACTGTTGCAGTGGTCGCAGTAATGGTTGCGTTTTGTTCTGTTCTGTTTGCACCGGGTAAGTCCAACACGATGCCAAATTAACACGGATTCCGGTGTATTATAGTCTGATCACTACTACGACCCAAACTCACTGAGCTAGCGGCGCCAAAGAAAAACACTTGACACTTGCTGCTATGGCAGGGATAGCGCCCCCTGGAGACAGGAAACCTCTGGTACAGCCTCTGGGCTTGTGTCAGGTCAGGCTGAATGTGTTCATGTCACTGCTGGGATTTCAACATTCAGATCAGCGTTCTGTCATTCAGCTCTGTTTTAGTTGGTTTGGGGCTCACAGGCCGGAGAGCTTTTAACCATGCGTTTGCGTGCGCATGATGGCTGCGTCCGTTTGCAGCGTATGCGTATAGCTTTCATTTGGATATAATAGTCTCAATGGCCCCTGAATTTCCAAATGCTCCCGACAACCACCATCTGTATTCCGGCAGGTCTCAAAGTTGGTCAAAAAAATAACGCGGGGAAATCCATAAGGCGGGCATCCAATCACCTGCCTCGGTTATGTGTCGCGATTGGTCGAATGACCATCGAACCTCCCTCCGGTCCGAAGCGTTGTTTTTTCTTCTTTGGAAGATGACAACTTCCTCTTTCCAAATTGTAACAGGACAGACTGTCTCTGTCTGGAGGATTAAAAGATTGTGGAACAGATCAGCTGGCCTGAGAGACTATTTTGGATAGCACGTGCACAACCAAATTGACGCAGGATACGCAGATTACGCACGCCAACGCTTAGTTAAAAGCAAGTATATCTTAGACAGGCTCTCCACAGAACGCCCAGTGTCTTGACTGACAAGCCGGAGACTGGGATGATCATTTGTTTTCAGTGCGCTGAATGACTGATTTCATGACTGATTTCATGGATGAGTGAGTTCATGATGAGAGAGGGGAAATCTAGACGGACAGGACAGATTCTTCCTGACATCAAACTGTAAAACACTTGGAGCTAAGCTACGCTGCCTGCTGGAGTTTGACGGAGCGAGTGAAAAGTGTGGATCTGTGTTTCAAATACAATAAATATTATTTAACATCAACCGTGTGTCTCTGCTGTCTCTGTGACTCCCAAGTAGGCCTACGCAACAGGCCGGGCGGGCCGACAACACGGCAACAGCAGGGTGGAGGTGTAAAATGATTTGACATACCCGCCGGGCAGGCCAACAACACAGTAACAGGGTGGAGGTCACAGTAACAGGGTGGAGGTGTAAAATTATTTGACATACCCGCCGGGCAGGCCAACAACACAGTAACAGGGTGGAGGTCACAGTAACAGGGTGGAGGTGTAAAATGAACTTGACATTTCCATGACGTTCCATCATTCATGTGGGAGCGCTCCTATGATCTAAACATTTAATAGTTCATGTTCATGTTTTTCAGTCTGGGCTGAAAAACATCGAACGCAGTGAATGTGTGAACCGGGTTTCAAAAGTCGGTGATATTCCTTTGACGTGGCCCATTTGTAAAATTCCCAGAGATTCCCCGACTTCCCCGGAGAATTGACCAAATTCACTGACTGTACCTGTCTGTCTTGAATAGACGACCAAAGTCACCGCCTACTTCCTGTTTCAGCTACGCACCAAATCTGAGTGGTGGTGAACGGCCATGAATTGTGCCAGGAAGTCCACGTGTGATTTTTCCTCAATTTAAAAGATAACTATGCGGGTCAAGAAAGCCACAGTTTGTCGTAAAACTGAAACGTAACGTTTACTTTTGTATGAAACCGCTCAATCAACTACATCTCTCGCACAATATTGGTCACACCACCACCAACAATCACTAGTTCACCACACACCGTTCAGAGTCATTTGGAGACACATTTGTATATGTGACCAATTTCCCGCGGGCGCTGCTCCACCCTCTGCCGATCTGGGGAGAGCCGAAGACTAGCACCATGCTTCCTCCGACACATGCGCAGTTGCTAGCCGCTTCTTTTCACCTGACAGTGGGGAGCTCCACCGGCAGGACGTAGCACGTGGGAGGATCACGCTATTCCCACCAGTTCCCTTCCACCCCGAACAGGCGCCCGGACCGACCAGAGGAGGCGCTAGTGCAGCGATCAGGACACATACCGCTAATCCGGCTTCCCACCCGCAGACACAGCCAATCGTGCCTGTACGGACGCCCGACCAAGCCGGAGGTAACACGGGGTGTGAACCTGCGACCCTCATGTTGGTAGGCAGGGAATCTACCGCTACACTACCCAGGGTCAGGATCATGGCCCAGTTTCTCACAGACTTCAGAAACACACTTCTGCAGCATGGAGACTTTTCTGTCTTTACTTTCTGCCTGTTTGTCTCCTCATTCATATGGATGAGCTCCTCTCACTTTTCCCATGCGTTTCCTTCAGAGGTCATGACTCTGTGTGTGTGTGTGTGTGTGTGTGTGTGTGTGTGTGTGTGTGTGTGTGTGTGTGTGTGTGTGTGTGTGTGTGTGTGTGTGTGAGAGAGAGAGAGAGAGAGTTTATTGTGCAAGGTGGGGGTGTGTAAACTATAGAGTGAAGAAAACAGGTTTTCTGTTCGTGACCTCACAGACTGCTATAAATAAGTACCACACACACACACACACACACACACACACACACACACACACACACACACACAACTACTGTTATTATGCTATACAGTGTTTTTTTATGTTTTATGTTATGTTTTTTTTATTTTTTTTATGGCTGTAACGATTACTTTCATTGTCGATTAATCTGTTGATTATTTTCTTGATTATTAATCAATTATTAAACTGAATATGTTTGGATTGTGGACAAAACAAGAGGACACCATCTTGGGCTTTGGAAACACTGATTGACATTTTTCACCATTTTCTGACATTTTAGAGACCAAACAAACAACTGTCACAGAGGAGTCAGTAAAGTAGCCTATAGAAAATATTCACATTGAAGAAACTGGAGTCAGATCATTTTGATTTCCCCCTCCCTTTTGAATTACTCAAACCAATTAATCGATTATCAAAATAGTTGGAGATTAATTAATGAATCAATTAACCATTGCAGCTTTACTTAAGTTACTTAATTATAGAACTCCAAGTCATAAACACAAAGTATAGATCCACCATAACCACATTCATAGTCGATTGTCCTTAATAAATAAATAAATAAATGTATCCATAATTTAAGTTATGTGATTTTCACAGCTTTCCATCTTCATCTACAATTAACTGCTGATAAACACACACACACACACACACACACACACACACACACACACACACACACACACACACACACACACACACACACACACACACACACACACACACACACACACACACACACACACACACACACACTTTTTTCTCTTTACCACGTTTCTTTGGTGTGTTTGAGATGGAAAATGAAGGGACATATTTTATAATAGATCTTGTAGGCTATGTCTACTTGCGAAATACCACATCCACGCATGCAAACACAATGGTTCTTTAAACCAGTCTTTGCTGTTTTTAAGAATGAACTCAATATGGACGAAATATTCAAAGAACTCTAATGAGCATCTTTGCTGAAGTTGGTTGATGCTGTGATTTGTGATTCTTGAGGTAGCCTATTTACAGTGGGCTACCCCTGGGCCGTGTGTTGTTGATGTTTTTGTATGTCCTATATATTGTAATTGCCTTTAATAAAGATCATACAAATCCAGAATAAGAAAAGTAGGGACCTATTCTATTCGATTCATCATGTCAGCTCTAAAAAGGGCTGTCACGGTTAGTGTGTAGCAGCCTACAGTCTGTCTGTGCAGTACACCTGACTTCCGCGTGCATGTGCGCTTGAGTGTGTGTGCGTGCATGCGCGTCTGCTTGTCTCGTGTGTGCGTGTGTTGTGAACTGGGTCTGTAGACTCTCTGGGACGATTGTACCCCCCCCCCCCCCCCCCCGACCAACCCTATTGCGCCAAGTCCCGCCCTACTCTGCCTCTGATTGGCTCACTCTGATAGACCCTAACCCTCATGTCGAAACCTAACCAATCATCACTCCCCATGGGGCGGGACTTGGCGCAAATCAAGTGGGGGGTATTGTGCCTCTAGGACCCTGCGGAAACTTGCGGCGGCTATGCTTATGCGGCTCGTGAGCTGAGCAGGGCAGGCCGGTTGGAGAGAGGGTAGAGAGAGGCGGGGAGCGCGAGCAAGCAACGGGGAGAAGACCCGGTAGAGTGCGAGGAGGGAGAGAGAGAGAGTGACTACCGACTGCCGGGGTCCGGGGGCCTGCCAGGGGACGGACAACACGGTAAATAGAAACACACGAGAATGCACAGCCGTTAATGTTAATGTACAGTCATCCCTTAAAGTCATCGCTCGAGCCAATTCGTTGGTTCCCGTTTTAGCTAGATGCTGTGCGAAGACGGTTCAAACGCGGACACGGGCGAGTGAACTTGAGTTTTTTGTACGGGGAAATCACGGCAACCGGGCAATCGTACAGTTTTGTGTATCTAAACGTTGACTCGTGCACGCGCTGCCCACAGCCTCCAGGCAGGTAATGTTAAACCGGAGCGCACCGTCCTCACAGCCCAGATGCAGACACACACAGACACACGCACACACACACATCAGTCGGTAACCCCGGTGAAACGGGCGCGCGTGCCCGTTCGCTCGCCGCTGAGTGAACGGGCACGCGCGCCTAGTACCGGGGTTAACGGGTCCATTCGGTCTGAAATGAACGCGCGTGCACCCGCTGTGTGTTTTACCTGACACAACCTCGCGTCGCGCGAGCCAGACAGAAGACACGCCGTGTCTCTGAGCACGCGCACGCGCTCCCCGCACCCCCACCGGGACTATATGCCGTTAATAAGAGCGAAGCCGCCCGGTGAGGCCGCGTGAGGTCGTTCGCAAATTAATTGTCATCAAGCTTTTGCGCTGTCAAATTCGCCGGAATAACCACTACACTTCCGGTCAAAAGTTCACAAAATAAGATATTCAGGATGAACATTTCACAATGTAGTTTCAGTAATGGAAATTACAGTTAGACCAATATAGTTTGTCAGTGCTCCCTTTCATTAAAAGCTGTTGCAGTTTACAATACATAGGCTATTGTAGTCAATCAGAACTGATCAATGCACATAAGTATGCATAATTGTGTATTCATTAGAGTGGCATCAATTAATTAATCAATGGACAGAATTTCTTTGACAAATATTTTGATAATCGATTAATTGCTTTGAGTATTATTTTAAGAAAAGTCAAAATTCTCTGATTCCAGCTTCTTAAATGTGAATATTTTCTGGTTTCTTTATGTCAGTAAACTGATCATCTTTGGGTTGTGGACAAAACAAGACATTTGAGGACATCATCTTGATGATGATGAGCGACATTTTTCATCACTTTCAGACATTTTATAGACCAAACAACTAATTGATTAATCGATAAAATAATCAACGGATTAATCGATAATGAAAATAATTCTTAGTTGCAGCCCTAATGTGTATTGTGTATAGCTTATAGGTTTGTTGTGTTCTTTTATCGTTCTGTTACTTTTTTTGATTCTTTTAATGCAAATGTACTCTGTGTTCTTTTATATGAATTGCATCTTATGTCTGTTGTCTACCTTCTATTGATGTAAACCAATTGAGCTGCATGTTGTGTATCACAGGTGCTATACAAATAAAGATTATTATTATTATCATTATTATTATTATTATTATTATTATAGTATGCTGGGTTTCAATGGAGAGTCCTTCAGAGGCTTTAACTTTCAAACGTTCTCTGGGAAACACTTGATTTTGGAATTTGAATTGTTCAGCATGAAAATGGTTCAAATTTAAAGATAGTGAACATCAGCAAATACTACTATCTGCAATCTGCAGGTTCAATTAAAACATTAGTTGCATCTGCCTTCAAAAACTCAAACCTAGCCAGAAGTAGGGTAATAAAGTGAGAAAATAATCTGAAGCAGGTGGAAAATAGTTTTTTTTTGTCTATTGTTTTGATTATTTTGTTTACAAAAGGTCCCTCTTGCAGCATATATTAATATATTTGTAAATCACCCAGAATAAGCCTCCAGCAACCCACTTACTTCAAAACCGACACATGTTTCTGCTTTTATTTTGAAGGCAAAACTGCCTGTTTCCCATTCTCTCTCTGGCTAACTCTGGCTAGCTTGACGCAGCTCCTAAGCTTTTCCTCTGCGCAACTATTTCTCCTCCCACCAGTACAGTACAGGCTTCTGCTTGGGCCTTTCAATATGGTCTAATTTAAACCATTGCTGGCACAGAGACTGGAACAATTTAAATGAGAGAACGTAGTCTTGCTATAGGAGTGTTAGGTGTGTCTGACCTAAATACTCTTGGACCACTTGGAGGAGTGAGTTGGCCCCGGCTGTGCTGGGAGCCCCTGGGGGGGTGTGGTGGATACAGTACACCCGTTTCTCCAGTGTTTCCATCAGTGTCTTTGCACCAGTAACCCTGCCCTGCTGTCTTTGCACCAGTAACCCTGCCCTGCTGTCTTTGCACCAGTAACCCTGCCCTAGTGTCTTTGCACCAGTAACCCTGCCCTGCTGTCTTTGCACCAGTAACCCTGCCCTGCTGTCTTTGCACCAGTAACCCTGCCCTGCTGTCTTTGCACCAGTAACCCTGCCCTAGTGTCTTTGCACCAGTAACCCTGCCCTAGTGTCTTTGCACCAGTAACCCTGCCCTGCTGTCTTTGCACCAGTAACCCTGCCCTAGTGTCTTTGCACCAGTAACCCTGCCCTAGTGTCTTTGCACCAGTAAACCTGCCCTAGTGTCTTTGCACCAGTAACCCTGCCCTGCTGTCTTTGCACCAGTAACCCTGCCCTGCTGTCTTTGCACCAGTAACCCTGCCCTAGTGTCTTTGCACCAGTAACTCTGCCCTGCTGTCTTTGCACCAGTAAACCTGCCCTAGTGTCTTTGCACCAGTAACCCTGCCCTGCTGTCTTTGCACCAGTAACCATGCCCTGCTGTCTTTGCACCAGTAAACCTGCCCTAGTGTCTTTGCACCAGTAACCCTGCCCTGCTGTCTTTGCACCAGTAAACCTGCCCTGCTGTCTTTGCACCAGTAACCCTGCCCTGCTGTCTTTGCACCAGTAACCCTGCCCTAGTGTCTTTGCACCACTAACCCTGCCCTAGTGTCTTTGCACCAGTAACCCTGCCCTGCTGTCTTTGCACCAGTAACCCTGCCCTAGTGTCTTTGCACCAGTAACCCTGCCCTAGTGTCTTTTCACCAGTAACCCTGCCCTAGTGTCTTTGCACCAGTAACCCTGCCCTAGTGTCTTTTCACCAGTAACTCTGCCCTAGTGTCTTTTCACCAGTAACCCTGCCCTAGTGTCTTTGCACCAGTAACTCTGCCCTAGTGTCTTTGCACCAGTAACCCTGCCCTAGTGTCTTTTCACCAGTAACTCTGCCCTAGTGTCTTTTCACCAGTAACCCTGCCCTAGTGTCTTTGCACCAGTAACCCTGCCCTAGTGTCTTTGCACCAGTAACTCTGCCCTAGTGTCTTTGCACCAGTAACCCTGCCCTGCTGTCTTTGCACCAGAAACCCGGCCCTGCTGTCTTTGCACCAGTAACCCCGCCCTAGTGTCTTTGCACCAGTAACCCTGCCCTGCTGTCTTTGCACCAGTAACCCTGCCCTAGTGTCTTTGCACCAGTAACCCTGCCCTGCTAGCTTTGCACCAGTAACCCTGCCCTAGTGTCTTTGCACCAGTAACCCTGCCCTGCTGTCTTTGCACCAGTAACCCCACTCTAGTGTCTTTGCACCAGTAACCCTGCCCTGCTGTCTTTGCACCAGTAACCCTGCCCTAGTGTCTTTGCACCAGTAACCCTGCCCTGCTATCTTTGCACCAGTAACCCTGCCCTAGTGTCTTTGCACCAGTAACCCCGCCCTAGTGTCTTTGCACCAGTAACCCTGCCCTGCTGTCTTTGCACCAGTAACCCTGCCCTAGTGTCTTTGCACCAGTAACCCTGCCCTAGTGTCTTTGCACCAGTAACTCTGCCCTAGTGTCTTTGCACCAGTAACCCTGCCCTAGTGTCTTTGCACCAGTAACCCTGCCCTGCTGTCTTTGCACCAGTAACCCTGCCCTAGTGTATTTGCACCAGTACCCCTGCCCTAGTGTCTTTGCACCAGTAACTCTGCCCTAGTGTCTTTGCACCAGTAACCCTGCCCTAGTGTCTTTGCACCAGTAACCCTGCCCTACTGTCTTTGCACCAGTAACCCTGCCCTGCTGTCTTTGCACCAGTAACCCTGCCCTAGTGTCTTTGCACCAGTAACCCTGCCCTACTGTCTTTGCACCAGTAACCCTGCCCTGCTGTCTTTGCACCAGTAACTCTGCCCTAGTGTCTTTGCACCAGTAACCCTGCCCTAGTGTCTTTGCACCAGTAACCCTGCCCTACTGTCTTTGCACCAGTAACCCTGCCCTGCTGTCTTTGCACCAGTAACCCTGCCCTAGTGTCTTTGCACCAGTACCCATGCCCTAGTGTCTTTGCACCAGTAACTCTGCCCTAGTGTCTTTGCACCAGTAACCCCGCCCTAGTGTCTTTGCACCAGTAACCCTGCCCTGCTGTCTTTGCACCAGTAACCCGGCCCTGCTGTCTTTGCACCAGTAACCCCGCCCTAGTGTCTTTGCACCAGTAACCCTGCCCTGCTGTCTTTGCACCAGTAACCCCGCCCTAGTGTCTTTGCACCAGTAACCCTGCCCTGCTGTCTTTGCACCAGTAACCCTGCCCTAGTGTCTTTGCACCAGTAACCCTGCCCTGCTGTCTTTGCACCAGTAACCCTGCCCTGCTGTCTTTGCACCAGTAACTCTGCCCTAGTGTCTTTGCACCAGTAACCCCGCCCTAGTGTCTTTGCACCAGTAACCCTGCCCTAGTGTCTTTGCACCAGTAACCCCACCCTAGTGTCTTTGCACCAGTAACCCCGCCCTAGTGTCTTTGCACCAGTAACTCTACCCTAGTGTCTTTGCACCAGTAACCCTGCCCTGCTGTCTTTGCACCAGTAACCCTGCCCTAGTGTCTTTGCACCAGTAACTCTGCCCTAGTGTCTTTGCACCAGTAACCCTGCCCTACTGTCTTTGCACCAGTAACCCTGCCCTGCTGTCTTTGCACCAGTAACTCTGCCCTAGTGTCTTTGCACCAGTAACCCTGCCCTAGTGTCTTTGCACCAGTAACCCTGCCCTACTGTCTTTGCACCAGTAACCCTGCCCTGCTGTCTTTGCACCAGTAACCCTGCCCTAGTGTCTTTGCACCAGTACCCATGCCCTAGTGTCTTTGCACCAGTAACTCTGCCCTAGTGTCTTTGCACCAGTAACCCCGCCCTAGTGTCTTTGCACCAGTAACCCTGCCCTGCTGTCTTTGCACCAGTAACCCGGCCCTGCTGTCTTTGCACCAGTAACCCCGCCCTAGTGTCTTTGCACCAGTAACCCTGCCCTGCTGTCTTTGCACCAGTAACCCCGCCCTAGTGTCTTTGCACCAGTAACCCTGCCCTGCTGTCTTTGCACCAGTAACCCTGCCCTAGTGTCTTTGCACCAGTAACCCTGCCCTGCTGTCTTTGCACCAGTAACCCTGCCCTGCTGTCTTTGCACCAGTAACTCTGCCCTAGTGTCTTTGCACCAGTAACCCCGCCCTAGTGTCTTTGCACCAGTAACCCTGCCCTAGTGTCTTTGCACCAGTAACCCCACCCTAGTGTCTTTGCACCAGTAACCCCGCCCTAGTGTCTTTGCACCAGTAACTCTACCCTAGTGTCTTTGCACCAGTAACCCTGCCCTGCTGTCTTTGCACCAGTAACCCTGCCCTAGTGTCTTTGCACCAGTAACTCTGCCCTAGTGTCTTTGCACCAGTAACCCTGCCCTGCTGTCTTTGCACCAGTAACCCTGCCCTAGTGTCTTTGCACCAGTACCCCTGCCCTAGTGTCTTTGCACCAGTAACCCTGCCCTAGTGTCTTTGCACCAGTAACCCCGCCCTAGTGTCACCCCGCCCTAGTGTCTTTGCACCAGTAACCCCGCCCTAGTGTCTTTGCACCAGTAAACCTGCCCTAGTGTCTTTGCACCAGTACCCCTGCCCTAGTGTCTTTGCACCAGTAACCCTGCCCTAGTGTCTGTGCACCAGTAACCCTGCCCTGCTGTCTTTGCACCAGTAACTCTGCCCTAGTGTCTTTGCACCAGTAACCCTGCCCTGCTGTCTTTGCACCAGTAACTCGGCCCTGCTGTCTTTGCACCAGTAACTCGGCCCTGCTGTCTTTGCACCAGTAACCCTGCCCTAGTGTCTTTGCACCAGTAACCCTGCCCTAGTGTCTTTGCACCAGTAACCCTGCCCTAGTGTCTTTGCACCAGTAACCCTGCCCTGCTGTCTTTGCACCAGTAACCCTGCCCTAGTGTATTTGCACCAGTAACCCTGCCCTGCTATCTTTGCACCAGTAACCCTGCCCTGCTGTCTTTGCACCAGTAAACCTGCCCTAGTGTCTTTGCACCAGTAACCCTGCCCTAGTGTCTTTGCACCAGTAACCCTGCCCTGCTGTCTTTGCACCAGTAACCCTGCCCTAGTGTCTTTGCACCAGTAACCCTGCCCTGCTGTCTTTGCACCAGTAACCCTGCCCTAGTGTCTTTGCACCAGTAACCCTGCCATAGTGTCTTTGCACCAGTAACTCTGCCCTAGTGTCTTTGCACCAGTAACTTTGCCATAGTGTCTTTGCACCAGTAACCCTGCCATAGTGTCTTTGCACCAGTAACCCTGCCATAGTGTCTTTGCACCAGTAACTCTGCCATAGTGTCTTTGCACCAGTAACTCTGCCATAGTGTCTTTGCACCAGTAACCCTGCCCTAGTGTCTTTGCACCAGTAACCCTGCCCTAGTGTCTTTGCACCAGTAACTCTGCCCTAGTGTCTTTGCACCAGTAACCCTGCCATAGTGTCTTTGCACCAGTAACTCTGCCCTAGTGTCTTTGCACCAGTAACTCTGCCCTAGTGTCTTTGCACCAGTAACCCTGCCCTAGTGTCTTTGCACCAGTAACCCTGCCCTAGTGTCTTTGCACCAGTAACTCTGCCCTAGTGTCTTTGCACCAGTAACCCTGCCCTGCTGTCTTTGCACCAGTAACTCTGCCCTAGTGTCTTTGCACCAGTAACCCTGCCCTAGTGTCTTTGCACCAGTAACCCTGCCCTAGTGTCTTTGCACCAGTAACTCTGCCCTAGTGTCTTTGCA
>NC_139630.1:17840804-17860804 GCF_964638095.1 Poromitra crassiceps
ATTCTATAGTACTGCTATATAAAGAGCCTTACTTACTAACTTACACATCAAGTCATTCTATAGTACTGCTATATAAAGAGTCTTACTTACTAACTTACACATCAAGTCATTCTATAGTACTGCTATATAAAGAGCCTTACTTACTAACTTACACATCAAGTCATTCTATAGTACTGCTATATAAAGAGCCTTACTTACTAACTTACACATCAAGTCATTCTATAGTACTGCTATATAAAGAGCCTTACTTACTAACTTACACATCAAGTCATTCTATAGTACTGCTATATAAAGAGCCTTACTTACTAACTTACACATCAAGTCATTCTATAGTACTGCTATATAAAGAGTCTTACTTACTAACTTAAACAGCAAGTCATTCTATAGTACTGCTATATAAAGAGTCTTACTTACTAACTTACACATCAAGTCATTCTATCGTACTGCTATATAAAGAGCCTTACTTACTAACTTACACATCAAGTCATTCTATAGTACTGCTATATAAAGAGCCTTACTTACTAACTTACACATCAAGTCATTCTATAGTACTGCTATATAAAGAGCCTTACTTACTAACTTACACATCAAGTCATTCTATAGTACTGCTATATAAAGAGCCTTACTTACTAACTTACACATCAAGTCATTATATAGTACTGCTATATAAAGAGTCTTACTTACAAACTTACACATCAAGTCATTCTATAGTACTGCTATATAAAGAGTCTTACTACTAACTTACACATCAAGTCATTCTATAGTACTGCTATATAAAGAGCCTTACTTACTAACTTACACATCAAGTCATTCTATAGTACTGCTATATAAAGAGCCTTACTTACTAACTTACACATCAAGTCATTCTATAGTACTGCTATATAAAGAGCCTTACTTACTAACTTACACATCAAGTCATTCTATAGTACTGCTATATAAAGAGCCTTACTTACTAACTTACACATCAAGTCATTCTATAGTACTGCTATATAAAGAGCCTTACTTACTAACTTACACATCAAGTCATTCTATAGTACTGCTATATAAAGAGCCTTACTACTAACTTACACATCAAGTCATTCTATAGTACTGCTATATAAAGAGCCTTACTTACTAACTTACACGTCAAGTCATTCTATAGTACTGCTATATAAAGAGCCTTACTACTAACTTACACATCAAGTCATTCTATAGTACTGCTATATAAAGAGCCTTACTTACTAACTTACACATCAAGTCATTCTATAGTACTGCTATATAAAGAGTCTTACTTACTAACTTACACATCAAGCCATTCTATAGTACTGCTATATAAAGAGCCTTACTTACTAACTTACACATCAAGTCATTCTATAGTACTGCTATATAAAGAGTCTTACTTACTAACTTACACATCAAGTCATTCTATAGTACTGCTATATAAAGAGCCTTACTTACTAACTTACACATCAAGTCATTCTATAGTACTGCTATATAAAGAGCCTTACTTACTAACTTACACATCAAGTCATTCTATAGTACTGCTATATAAAGAGCCTTACTTACTAACTTACACATCAAGTCATTCTATAGTACTGCTATATAAAGAGCCTTACTTACTAACTTACACATCAAGTCATTCTATAGTACTGCTATATAAAGAGTCTTACTTACTAACTTAAACAGCAAGTCATTCTATAGTACTGCTATATAAAGAGTCTTACTTACTAACTTACACATCAAGTCATTCTATCGTACTGCTATATAAAGAGCCTTACTTACTAACTTACACATCAAGTCATTCTATAGTACTGCTATATAAAGAGCCTTACTTACTAACTTACACATCAAGTCATTCTATAGTACTGCTATATAAAGAGCCTTACTACTAACTTACACATCAAGTCATTCTATAGTACTGCTATATAAAGAGCCTTACTTACTAACTTACACATCAAGTCATTCTATAGTACTGCTATATAAAGAGCCTTACCAACTAACTTACACATCAAGTCATTCTATAGTACTAAGAGCTGCCTTACTCTTACACACAAGCAAGCTGGCACTATGCCAACAAGTCCAGAGTTTCTCATATAGACCCCCCCTCTCTCTTCCGGTAGACTTTGTTGTTCCTTTTGAAACTCCTCAGACGTCACTCCCTCTCAGAGCAACAAGACACAGCCTGGAGAGAAGTCAGAGTGAGTCATGGATTGGGTTGTCACCAAACCATACTTGAATTTCTAACTTCGATACTGATACCCAGGAGAATATCGATACTCAATACTGCAGCACTGCTGCTTAGTATTGATACTGTTGCCAACGATTATTGTATCCGTTTCAAATTCTTACGGCTATAACTAACGATTATTTTCATAATCGATTAATCTGTGGATTCTTTTCTCGATTAATCGATTAGTTGTTTGGTCTATAAAATGTCAGAAAATGGTGAAAAATGTTGATCGGTGTTTCCCAAAGCCTAAGATGACGTCCTCAAATGTCTTGTTTTGTCCACAACCCAAAGATATTCCAACATTTACTGTCACAGAGGAGTAAAGAAACTAGAAAATATTCACATTTAAGAAGCCGGTATCAGAGAATTTTGACTTGTTTTCTTACTCTTTTTTTTTTTTCAACTTAGTGTGTTTTTACTTGTGAACCAGAGTGTTCATATATCCCCATTGTCCACTGTTCGCAGGTAATCGATTATCAAAATAGTTGTTGATAAATTTTTCTGCCCATCGACTAATCGATTTAATTAGTTTTTTTTAAATGATCGATACTTACCGATACTATCAATCATTTTGACAAGCTTAGTTCCAGAGCTTTGGGGCAGAGCGCTCCAGCACAAGTGTCAACACAGACAGAGAGGGAGATGGAAAGAGAAGAAGGGATGGACTGATGTCATGTCACAAAGCCTACCACCTAGAAAGACGGCTAACCGACAGGCCTTTGTGATGGGAATACAAAACACACACAACCGCTGTACAAGCCAGAGGGCACACCGCAGCCTCATGTTTCCATGCTATACACAGGCCGGGAGTCGCCATCGGGAGATTTTTCTTTTTCAGGTTGTGGCCACGATTAATGTAACATGCGCACAATGTGCCATTTGAGCTGCCATTTTCTTTTTTTTCTGCGCGGGAGATACAATTTGTTGCCTTGATTTCCTCTTTACATGCGCACTAATTGCCAAAACGTGCCCTCGAATTAGTGATGTCATGCTCTCCATATATAATATGTGCACTTTGCACAAGCTTATTAGTCAGCGTATGATCGTATTGGCGATTAGGTTTTCGTCAAGTATGCTTCGTGGAGTATTTTATGTTTACTATTCTTTAGTTAAAGAAAGGATTTCAGATGTAGGACATGAGACATGTCTACATTTTCATTGGAGAAAAACAAAATAAAAATATGCAACATGAACACAAAAAAATACTCTCTTTTTCTCCCCCAATATTTTATTTTCAATTTTTTTTAGAACAATACAAGAACAAAACAAAACAGACGAACAGGCTCAGACACAAAAAGAAGCCGCGAGATGTGCATGGGATCCCACGTAAGGGGTCCATGAGAAACTAGCCGGGCGAGTCATCCGATCCGTCGGCCCTAACCTCATGGAGGTACCTAACCTCATGGAGGTACCTAACCTCATGGAGGTACCTAACCCCATGGAGGTACCTAACCTCATGGAGGTACCTAACCTCATGGAGGTACCTAACCCCATGGAGGTACCTAACCTCATGGAGGTACCTAACCTCATGGAGGTACCTAACCTCATGGAGGTACCTAGCCTCATGGAGGTACCTAACCCCATGGAGGTACCTAACCTCATGGAGGTACCTAACCTCATGGAGGTAGGCCAGAAGGGTCCCACATAGTTCATTTCTTTTTATTGAGTTGTTTCTCAGGAACTTGAGTCTCTCCATCTGTATAACAGTGATCTTGTCCGTTAACCACAATTGAAAAGAAGGTAAAGAGGGGGATTCCTTTCCTTCAGAATGAGATTTTTGACAACGGAAAAATACTCCTAACACACCCAAACCCACCCAACCTCCCTCCCTTTCTGCCCAGTATGTAGTCTATTATGACAATGAAGGTTACAATGGGAAAAAGGTCATAATGGACAGTCGTGTGCGCACGAATGGACTAAAACGTGCGCAGCTTACAGTCAATCATGGACTCAATATAACTTGTTTCTCTTCCAAAGGCGGCGGCCTGTGTACTAGTGATAATATTCATGCATTACTAAAATGCAGAGCAGTGCTACATGTATGGCAACTCTGTATGTAGGTTACATTTACAGTAGATACATTTACGTATGGCAACTCTGCATGTAGGTTACATTTAGATACATTTATGTATGGCAACTCTGTATGTAGGTTACATTTAGATACATTTACGTATGGCAACTCTGTATGTAGGTTACATTTAGATACATTTACGTATGGCAACTCTGTATGTAGGTTACATTTAGATACATTTACGTATGGCAACTCTGTATGTAGGTTACATTTAGATACATTTACGTATGGCAACTCTGCATGTAGGTTACATTTAGATGAATTTACGTATGACAACTCTGTATGTAGGTTACATTTAGATACATTTACGTATGGCAACTCTGCATGTAGGTTACATTTAGATACATTTACGTATGGCAACTCTATGTAGGTTACATTTAGATACATTTACGTATGGCAACTCTGTATGTAGGTTACATTTAGATACATTTACGTATGGCAACTCTGTATGTAGGTTACATTTAGATACATTTACGTATGGCAACTCTGTATGTAGGTTACATTTAGATACATTTACGTATGGCAACTCTGTATGTACTGTAGGTTACATTTAGATACATTTACGTATGGCAACTCTATGTAGGTTACATTTAGATACATTTACGTATGGCAACTCTGTATGTAGGTTACATTTAGATACATTTACGTATGGCAACTCTGTATGTAGGTTACATTTAGATACATTTACGTATGGCAACTCTGCATGTAGGTTACATTTAGATACATTTACGTATGGCAACTCTGTATGTAGGTTACATTTAGATACATTTACGTATGGCAACTCTGTATGTAGGTTACATTTAGATACATTTACGTATGGCAACTCTGTATGTAGGTTACATTTAGATACATTTACGTATGGCAACTCTGCATGTAGGTTACATTTAGATACATTTACGTATGGCAACTCTGTATGTAGGTTACATTTAGATACATTTACGTATGACAACTCTGTATGTAGGTTACATTTAGATACATTTACGTATGGCAACTCTGTATGTAGGTTACATTTAGATACATTTACGTATGGCAACTCTGTATGTAGGTTACATTTAGATACATTTACGTATGGCAACTCTGCATGTAGGTTACATTTAGATACATTTATGTATGGCAACTCTGCATGTAGGTTACATTTAGATACATTTATGTATGGCAACTCTGCATGTAGGTTACATTTAGATACATTTATGTATGGCAACTCTGCATGTAGGTTACATTTAGATACATTTATGTATGGCAACTCTGCATGTAGGTTACATTTAGATACATTTATGTATGGCAACTCTGCATGTAGGTTACATTTAGATACATTTACGTATGGCAACTCTGCATGTAGGTTACATTTAGATACATTTATGTATGGCAACTCTGCATGTAGGTTACATTTAGATACATTTACGTATGGCAACTCTGCATGTAGGTTACATTTAGATACATTTACGTATGGCAACTCTGCATGTAGGTTACATTTAGATACATGTGAGGTCTCCAGACCATAGTTCAAGCAGAAGGCCACTCACGCGTAATCCGATCTCAACGTGGTCAAAAAATCCTAGTATGACGTCTGCTATGACGTCAAACATGACGTCAGTTAATCCTCATATATATAGCAAGGGTCCTACGTCACCTCTCTCTCTCTGGCCGACCATAGCAGCAGCAGCCCACGGCAGTCCATCTCCCTTGAAGCCGGCCCCGAAGCGTTGTTTTGCACCAGATCCGCAGACCGAATCAGCACCCACAAGCCTTCTCTACCCGTGGATATTCCCATTCCTGGCATGTCGAGTTCAGTCATCGGTCCCCTGTCCCGGACCGGCCACGGAGCGTACTTGCCTTCCGAGGTGCCTGACGAAGACGTTGGCGAAGCGACCGGACCACAGGCTGCCAACATAGCCCCCCGCGCGCCACTGCGACGGCCCCGGTAGGAGAGCAGAAGACGAAGCGCCGCGCCGCGGACGCCCAAGAACGCGTGCGAGCGTGCCGGAGGGAGAGGCCGATCGGCGCGGACGTGCGAGAGGCCGCGGGCGAAGACCAGTAGAGGCAGCCGCCCCCAGAGCCGGGAGCCGCTGGGGAAATGGAGGCCGCGGGGCCGCCGCGAGACGCCACGTACTTCCTGGTCGCACTGACCCCCAGGCCGCCGGGCAGATTCACGGTGATTGACGGGAACCGGCTTGGAGAAGCGCTGAAGCCGGAGCGCCGTGGCATCTCGGGCACTCTGGGCAGACCGAAAGGTCCATGGGGCGAACGGTTCATTCTGGCGGCAACAGCTGAAATGTAGTGCAATTTGCTTCCCTTCCAAATCCAGCGACGTAAAATAATCCATTCACGAAAAGAATAAGCACTCCCAGGAATTCATGGACGATAAAAGTTTAACGTTACATGCAGTCAAGCAGAAAGTCGCACTCGGCAGTAAAACTCGCATCCATGTTCCATCCTGTTCTTTCTGTCACGAAGACTATAATCCACCAGATCACATGACGTTTTTCATCAAGTCTTTAATCCACCGTCACACTTCAGGACATCCTCTTAATCCAAAACAGAGTGTGAAAAGTAGCTGTCTCCCTCCTTGTTGTGGTGTTTGCGAAACGGAGGTTCACGGTAACCAGAGACCTTTTATCGTAAAGATGCGACAGCACACAGCCAATCCGCCATTTTGGAGACTAAGCTTCTGCCCCAGCAAGGAGCCGTATTTCAGGCCAAAATGGCCGCAGCGCCGTTTTCAAAAAGGCACTATATACTCTTGCCTTCTCATTCTCAATCAACCCCATGTGACTGATGGTGACTGACAAATTAAATTAGGAAGCTCCTGTGATGATGACAATGATAATTTCTTAACTTTAGCCGATCTGAGGGGGTTTATCTGAACAACAATCTTAAAAAAAAAAAAAAACTCCACTATCACCCCCCTTCCTGGAGCCCGACGACACCTTCATAATACCAGACTCGCTCTGTTAGTCGTCTTGGACATGGACGAGGGGACGTTAGGTTTCATAGTGACACTGCGAAATACGAATCCGGTACATAAACGGACTCGATCCGGATCCCCTCCCTCTGATGGACCTGTGCAGGCGCTCCGTGCGGGCGGCTCTAGGAAGGGACCGCCCGAGCGGAATCCACGGACTGCCCCTGCCCGCCTCTCTCAAGAGCTACCTGCTCTACCAAGGACGGGGTTGACGACCACAGCACACCGAGCATACCCCGGAGGACCAGTCACCCGTGGACGCGAAAGGACCCATGAGGAAAGTATCAGTACTTCAGCATTTAAACGGGCAATCTACCAGTCCAGTAAAATCAATTCAATTTATTAAAAAAAAAAAAAAAAAAAAAAAAAAAAAAAAAAAAAAACTTTATTAGTCCCGCAAAGGCCAATTTAAGGCATGAATACTGCAAACAAGCTGTACTCTGTACACATCCAAAAACAATACAAAAAACAAGACAATAAATACAATAAATGACACTGATAAAGCAAGATCCCTGATTACAGTGTATCCAACACCACAAAGGAATATAGGTGTCACATCAATACAAATTAATTTCAGTCAATACAATCCAAGTGCATATTAGACTTGTTCAAGGGTTCAAATCAAAAGGTCAAGGTACAGACCTAGTCTAGATAAACTGACCACTTCTCGTACTGTGGCTGTTCACCAGTCGAATGGCCTCTGGAACCAAACCAAACTTCCTTCTGCTTGTTTCGCAGGCAGGCTGTCTAAAGCGCTTTCCTGATGGCATTAAGTCAAAACAGACATGAAGGACATGCGTGGAGTCATTGATTACCTCGTGCGCTTGGCCTGCGATCTGACTATTCTACCCAGCGGGCATCTCAGCCTGCCTATCTCCGACGCCTAAGCGGAAATCGCTTCTGGCAAATGGCCAGCGGGAGTCACAATAATAATAATAATTATAATAATAATAATTACAACAATAATAATAATAACCACGCAAGGGGCCATTCTAACACCCCTGGCCCACGGAGCTTGTCTGAGCATCAG
Source organism: Poromitra crassiceps (assembly GCF_964638095.1). Classification (NCBI taxonomy): domain Eukaryota; kingdom Metazoa; phylum Chordata; class Actinopteri; order Beryciformes; family Melamphaidae; genus Poromitra; species Poromitra crassiceps. The sequence goes on from NC_139630.1 coordinate 17,849,077, forward strand.
CTAGAATGAGTGTTACTGCATAACTTCGGACCGAAGCCAGACGGCCCAGGGAATGCTGACGTCTTTCCATGTTAAGCTACCCGGTCTTAATACACCACCTCCTGTTCTTAACGAATTTCAAAGTAAAATGCCTCTGGCATTTCTTCAGAAGCAGAATCAGAATGACTTAATGATCCCCGAGGGGAAATCGGGACAGGTTACAGTAGCTCGCTCACAGTACACACATAGCTTAAAATAAAATAAACAGTAGTAAATGCAACGCAAATGCAAAATACAAAACACGTCAGGTAAGTATACATTCCGTGTCAATTATCATTATTGCACCCGGGACTATATTAAGTCGGCTTGCCCTATACGCCACACGTGGCTCAGCCAGGCACAGTTAACCTATCGGCTGGCTCAGTCTCAGGGAGACTGAGCGTCTCCGAGGTGCTCTTTAAGGAAGGCATTAAATAGACTAATGGCCACAGGCAGGAATGATTTCCTGTGCCTCTCCGTACTGCATCTAGGTGGAATCAGTCTCTCACTGAACGTACTCCTGCGTTCGACTAGCACGCCGTGGAGTGGGCGCGAGTCATTGTTCACGATGGAGCGTAGCCTGGACAACGTTCTCTTCTCTGACACCGCAGCCAGAGAGCCCCGCTGCCCCAGCACACAATAGCATACAGGAAGGCACTAGCCCCCTTCTGCCCTTTCTCGTTCATGGCTCACTACGTCAAGCTCAGGCCTCGGACCGGCCCCTCGGCTCCCCTGCTCCTCATCGCACCCTGTCACCACACGACAAGATCCCGGTTCACCCTGCACCTCAAGCAGACGCTCCAGCAATGCAACCCCCGACGAAGGACTACTCCAGCCACTCCTTCAGGATCGGAGCGACCACCTCGGCCGCCGAGCAAGGAGTGCCCTCCGCCTCCCTCCAGCAAACGGGCCGCTGGCCCTCATCGGCACATCGTCATCGCCCGGAACAATTCCCCCTTCTGCCCCTTCTCGTCCATGGCTCACTACGTCAGGCTCAGGCCTCGGACCGGCCCCTCGGCCCCCCTGTTCCTCATCGCACCTTGTCACCACATGACAAGATCCTGGTTCACCCTGCACCTCAGGCAAACGCTCCAGCAACGCAACCTCCCGACAAAGAAATACTCCAGCCACTCCTTCAGGATCAGAGCGGCCACCTCGGCCGCCGAGCAAGGAGTGTCCTCCGCCTCCCTCCAGCAAATGGGCCGCTGGTCGTCATCGCCATACTGGCGGCCCAAAGAACCCTCCTCCCTTAAATCGGTGAGCATGGCAACAAACAATGTCCCGGACTTCCGTGCCGATGAAGAAAATGTCTCGTTGGTGGTGGCTCCCCGAAAGCACGGCGCCAGCAAGGCGCAGTAAACTCCCCGGCTCATTTTTGGGGGGGAAAGAGAAAGAGAGAGCAAAAAAGTCAGGGTAGTCGCGCCAAGGCAGCCAAGTAGGCCAAGCCGGGAAGCGCCAAGCTAAACTCTAATGTACCAAGATCGAAGGCCCGACCGAGTTAGGAGCGCCGGCCGCAAATAGCCGTTAGCCGCTAAAAGGTCGAAGGCCGGAAAAGTACAATCGCGAAGCGCCAAGGCGGCCAGGTAGGCTAAGCTGGGAAGCGCTATCGCGAGGTGCCCGACCGAGTTGGGAGCGCCAGCCGCAAATAGCTGTAAGTCGCTAAAAAGGTCGAAGGCAGGAAAAGTACAATCGTGAAGCGCCAAGGCGGCCAGGTAGGCTAAGCTGGGAAGCGCTATCACGTGCCCGACCGAGTTGGGAGCGCCAGCCGCAAATAGCTGTAAGTCGCTAAAAAGGTCGAAGGCAGGAAAAGTACAATCGTGAAGCGCCAAGGCGGCCAGGTAGGCTAAGCTGGGAAGCGCTATCACGAGGTGCCCGACCGAGTTGGGAGCGCCAGCCGCAAATAGCTGTAAGTCGCTAAAAAGGTCGAAGGCAGGAAAAGCAAGATCGAAGGCCCGACCGAGTTGGGAGCGCCAGCCGCAAATAGCTGTAAGCCGCTAAAAAGGTCGAAGGCCGGAATAGTGCAATCAACTACTGGCGCCTGCAGATCTCAATTAACCTCCGGTAATCAGATCTTCCTTTTGGGGGATCTCCTAGCCCATGCAGGCGCCCTCCTCTGCCTCAAGAGCAGCGCCACTGGCCAATGGAGTCAAGCGCCAAAGCATTTGCCATGCACGCCGATTGCTAAATAAAGTTTGTCTAATCCTACCAACTGGCCTCTCCTGATTGAAGTGAGGTCTCCAGACCATAGTTCAAGCAGAAGGCCACTCACGCGTAATCCGATCTCAACGTGGTCAAAAAATCCTAGTATGACGTCTGCTATGACGTCAAACATGACGTCAGTTAATCCTCATATATATAGCAAGGGTCCTACGTCACCTCTCTCTCTCTGGCCGACCATAGCAGCAGCAGCCCACGGCAGTCCATCTCCCTTGAAGCCGGCCCCGAAGCGTTGTTTTGCCCCACCCACCTCCCCAGTCCACCACCAACGAGTCTTGACTCCTGATCCCCCACGGGGGGGGGATCTCCTAGCCCATGCAGGCGCCCTCCTCTGCCTCAAGAGCAGCGCCACTGGCCAATGGAGTCAAGCGCCAAAGCATTTGCCATGCACGCCGATTGCTAAATAAAGTTTGTCTAATCCTACCAACTGGCCTCTCCTGATTGAATTATGTATGGCAACTCTGCATGTAGGTTACATTTAGATACATTTATGTATGGCAACTCTGCATGTAGGTTACATTTAGATACATTTACGTATGGCAACTCTGTATGTAGGTTACATTTAGATACATTTACGTATGGCAACTCTGTATGTAGGTTACATTTAGATACATTTACGTATGGCAACTCTGCATGTAGGTTACATTTAGATACATTTACGTATGGCAACTCTGTATGTAGGTTACATTTAGATACATTTACGTATGGCAACTCTGTATGTAGGTTACATTTAGATACATTTACGTATGGCAACTCTGTATGTAGGTTACATTTAGATACATTTACGTATGGCAACTCTGCATGTAGGTTACATTTAGATACATTTACGTATGGCAACTCTGTATGTAGGTTACATTTAGATACATTTACGTATGGCAACTCTGTATGTAGGTTACATTTAGATACATTTACGTATGGCAACTCTGTATGTAGGTTACATTTAGATACATTTACGTATGGCAACTCTGTATGTAGGTTACATTTAGATACATTTACGTATGGCAACTCTGTATGTAGGTTACATTTAGATACATTTAGGTATGGCAACTCTGCATGTAGGTTACATTTAGAGACATTTATGTATGACAACTCTGTATGTAGGTTACATTTAGATACATTTACGTATGACAACTCTGTATGTAGGTTACATTTAGATACATTTACGTATGGCAACTCTGTATGTAGGTTACATTTAGATACATTTACGTATGGCAACTCTGTATGTAGGTTACATTTAGATACATTTACGTATGGCAACTCTGCATGTAGGTTACATTTAGATACATTTATGTATGGCAACTCTGCATGTAGGTTACATTTAGATACATTTACGTATGACAACTCTGTATGTAGGTTACATTTAGATACATTTACGTATGGCAACTCTGTATGTAGGTTACATTTAGATACATTTACGTATGACAACTCTGTATGTAGGTTACATTTAGATACATTTACGTATGGCAACTCTGTATGTAGGTTACATTTAGATACATTTACGTATGACAACTCTGCATGTAGGTTACATTTAGATACATTTACGTATGGCAACTCTGTATGTAGGTTATATTTAGATACATTTACGTATGGCAACTCTGTATGTAGGTTACATTTAGATACATTTACGTATGACAACTCTGTATGTAGGTTACATTTAGATACATTTACGTATGGCAACTCTGTATGTAGGTTACATTTAGATACATTTACGTATGACAACTCTGTATGTAGGTTACATTTAGATACATTTACGTATGACAACTCTGTATGTAGGTTACATTTAGATACATTTACGTATGGCAACTCTGTATGTAGGTTACATTTAGATACATTTACGTATGGCAACTCTGTATGTAGGTTACATTTAGATACATTTACGTATGGCAACTCTGCATGTAGGTTACATTTAGATACATTTATGTATGGCAACTCTGCATGTAGGTTACATTTAGATACATTTACGTATGACAACTCTGTATGTAGGTTACATTTAGATACATTTACGTATGGCAACTCTGTATGTAGGTTACATTTAGATACATTTACGTATGACAACTCTGTATGTAGGTTACATTTAGATACATTTATGTATGGCAACTCTGTATGTAGGTTACATTTAGATACATTTACGTATGGCAACTCTGCATGTAGGTTATATTTAGATACATTTACGTATGGCAACTCTGTATGTAGGTTACATTTAGATACATTTACGTATGACAACTCTGTATGTAGGTTACATTTAGATACATTTACGTATGGCAACTCTGTATGTAGGTTACATTTAGATACATTTACGTATGACAACTCTGTATGTAGGTTACATTTAGATACATTTACGTATGGCAACTCTGTATGTAGGTTACATTTAGATACATTTACGTATGACAACTCTGTATGTAGGTTACATTTAGATACATTTACGTATGACAACTCTGTATGTAGGTTACATTTAGATACATTTACGTATGACAACTCTGTATGTAGGTTACATTTAGATACATTTACGTATGGCAACTCTGCATGTAGGTTATATTTAGATACATTTACGTATGGCAACTCTGTATGTAGGTTACATTTAGATACATTTACGTATGGCAACTCTGCATGTAGGTTATATTTAGATACATTTACGTATGGCAACTCTGTATGTAGGTTACATTTAGATACATTTACGTATGACAACTCTGTATGTAGGTTACATTTAGATACATTTACGTATGGCAACTCTGTATGTAGGTTACATTTAGATACATTTACGTATGACAACTCTGTATGTAGGTTACATTTAGATACATTTACGTATGACAACTCTGTATGTAGGTTACATTTAGATACATTTACGTATGACAACTCTGTATGTAGGTTACATTTAGATACATTTACGTATGACAACTCTGTATGTAGGTTACATTTAGATACATTTACGTATGGCAACTCTGTATGTAGGTTACATTTAGATACATTTACGTATGGCAACTCTGTATGTAGGTTACATTTAGATACATTTACGTATGACAACTCTGCATGTAGGTTACATTTAGATACATTTACGTATGGCAACTCTGCATGTAGGTTATATTTAGATACATTTACGTATGGCAACTCTGTATGTAGGTTACATTTATATACATTTACGTATGGCAACTCTGCATGTAGGTTACATTTAGATACATTTATGTATGGCAACTCTGCATGTAGGTTACATTTAGATACATTTATGTCTAGTGTGTTTGTGCTGCTGACTGGTTCAACAACGATTCATTCACTAGTTGGTCCAAAGCAAAAATGATCTTTATAAGGAAATAGGAGAGGAGGGAGATACAGAGTGAGAGAGAAAGGAAGAGAGAGAGAGAGAGAGAGAGAGAGAGAGAGAGAGAGAAGTAAGACTAGAGGACAGAAAGATGGGTGAGAGACATCGAGTGAGACAGACTCAGAGAGAGAGAGAGAGGGGGGGAAGTGAGGATAGAGGAGAGAAAGTGGGGCGAGAGACATAGAGTGAGACAGACTCAGAGAGAGAGAGAGGGAGATAGAGTGATCTAGAGAATCAGAGAGAGAGAGGGGGGGGTTGTGAGGATAGAGGAGAGAAAGTGGGGCGAGAGACATAGAGTGAGACAGACTCAGAGAGAGAGAGAGGGAGATAGAGTGATCTAGAGAATCAGAGAGAGAGAGAGGGGGGGGAAGTGAGGATAGAGGAGAGAAAGTGGGGCGAGAGACATAGAGTGAGACAGACTCAGAGAGAGAGAGAGGGGGGGGAGTGAGGATAGAGGAGAGAAAGTGGGGCGAGAGACATAGAGTAAGACAGACTCAGAGAGAGAGAGAGGGAGATAGAGTGATCTAGAGAATCAGAGCGAGAGAGAGAGGGGGGAAGTGAGGATAGAGGAGATAAAGTGGGGCGAGAGACATAGAGTGAGACAGACTCAGAGAGAGAGAGAGGGAGATAGAGTGATCTAGAGAATCAGAGAGAGAGAGGGGGGGAAAGTGAGGATAGAGGAGAGAAAGTGGGGCGAGAGACATAGAGTGAGACAGACTCAGAGAGAGAGAGAGAGAGGGAGATAGAGTGATCTAGAGAATCAGAGAGAGAGAGAGGGGGGGGAGTGAGGATAGAGGAGAGAAAGTGGGGCGAGAGACATAGAGTGAGACAGACTCAGAGAGAGAGAGAGGGAGATAGAGTGATCTAGAGAATCAGAGAGAGAGAGAGAGAGGGGGGGAAGTGAGGATAGAGGAGAGAATGTGGGGCGAGAGACATAGAGTGAGACAGACTCAGAGAGAGAGAGAGGGAGATAGAGTGATCTAGAGAATCAGAGAGAGAGAGAGAGGGGGGAAGTGAGGATAGAGGAGAGAAAGTGGGGCGAGAGACATAGAGTGAGACAGACTCAGAGAGAGAGAGAGGGAGATAGAGTGATCTAGAGAATCAGAGAGAGAGAGAGAGAGGGGGGAAGTGAGGATAGAGGAGAGAAAGTGGGGCGAGAGACATAGAGTGAGACAGACTCAGAGAGAGAAAGAGAGAGAGATAGAGTGATCAGAGAATCAGAGAGAGAGGGGGGGGAGTGAGGATAGAGGAGAGAAAGTGGGGTGAGAGACATAGAGTGAGACAGACAGAGAGAGAGAGAGAGAGAGATAAAGTGATCTAGAGAATCAGAGAGAGAGAGAGAGAGAGGGGGGGAAGTGAGGATAGAGGAGAGAAAGAGGACAAGCTGTCTGCTGCTGACGGGAGCCTCCTCTACCCGCCTGGCCAGCAGTCTGGTTGCTTAGCAACTGCTGTAGCCTAAAATAACCTTTCATGAGACAGAAATAGACCAAAGATATACGGACAGAGAGAGTGTGTGTGTGTGTATGTGCGCGTGCGTGCGCATGTGCGTGTGTGTGTGTATGTGCATGTGTGTGTGTGTGTGTGTCTGTGTGTTTATGCTTGGGGGATACGGCTGAGTGGCTTTCTAGCTCTCTTGCTGTATATTTGACTTTGTCGTACAAGAAGATCGTACAAGTTTTTACTCTACACACTTACACAACGCTCGTGTACTCTGTGTGTGTGTGTGTGTGCGTGTGTGTGTGTGTGTGTGTGTGTGTGTCTGTCGTGACACGGGCATATGGACAGCACCCCAGGCACACGGGCGGGCGCGGCGCCATTAGCCGCTCGAGCCGGTTGCTATGCTGATCGTCAGGGAAGTGACATCAGAATGTTTAGTCAGCATGGAGGCCCCGTCGGAGGCGGTTGCTAAGCAGTTTCTGCACCTTAGCAACCACTCTGCTGTCACGGCAACACAGGGTCCAGACAGAAGAGAGGAAGGAAGGGAGGGAGACATTATTGGAAATACAAGCCTCACAGCCATCTTTACACCGTCAACTTGTTGAGTCTACATCAAGCCTCACAGCCATCTTTACACCGTCAACTTGTTGAGTCTACATCAAGCCTCACAGCCATCTTTACACCGTCAACTTGTTGAGTCTACATCAAGCCTCACAGCCATCTTTACACCTGCAACTTGTTGAGTCTACATCAAGCCTCACAGCCATCTTTACACCGTCAACTTGTTGAGTCTACATCAAGCCTCACAGTCATCTTTACACCGTCAACTTGTTGAGTCTACATCAAGCCTCACAGCCATCTTTACACCGTCAACTTGTTGAGTCTACATCAAGCCTCACAGCCATCTTTACACCGTCAACTTGTTGAGTCTACATCAAGCCTCACAGCCATCTTTACACCGTCAACTTGTTGAGTCTACATCAAGCCTCACAGCCATCTTTACACCTGCAACTTGTTGAGTCTACATCAAGCCTCACAGTCATCTTTACACCGTCAACTTGTTGAGTCTACATCAAGTCTCACAGCCATCTTTACACCTGCAACTTGTTGAGTCTACATCAAGCCTCACAGCCATCTTTACACCGTCAAATTGTTGAGTCTACATCAAGCCTCACAGCCATCTTTACACCGTCAACTTGTTGAGTCTACATCAAGCCTCACAGCCATCTTTACACCTGCAACTTGTTGAGTCTACATCAAGCCTCACAGCCATCTTTACACCGTCAACTTGTTGAGTCTACATCAAGTCTCACAGCCATCTTTACACCTGCAACTTGTTGAGTCTACATCAAGCCTCACAGTCATCTTTACACCTGCAACTTGTTGAGTCTACATCAAGCCTCACAGCCATCTTTACACCGTCAACTTGTTGAGTCTACATCAAGCCTCACAGTCATCTTTACACCTGCAACTTGTTGAGTCTACATCAAGTCTCACAGTCATCTTTACACCTGCAACTTGTTGAGTCTACATCAAGTCTCACAGCCATCTTTACACCGTCAACTTGTTGAGTCTACATCAAGCCTCACAGCCATCTTTACACCGTCAACTTGTTGAGTCTACATCAAGTCTCACAGCCATCTTTACACCTGCAACTTGTTGGGTCTACATCAAGCCTCACAGCCATCTTTACACCGTCAACTTGTTGAGTCTACATCAAGTCTCACAGCCATCTTTACACCGTCAACTTGTTGAGTCTACATCAAGTCTCACAGTCATCTTTACACCGTCAACTTGTTGAGTCTACATCAAGCCTCACAGCCATCTTTACACCTGCAACTTGTTGAGTCTACATCAAGCCTCACAGCCATCTTTACACCTGCAACTTGTTGAGTCTACATCAAGTCTCACAGCCATCTTTACACCTGCAACTTGTTGGGTCTACATCAAGCCTCACAGCCATCTTTACACCTGCAACTTGTTGAGTCTACATCAAACCTCACAGCCATCTCTACACCTGCAACTTGTTGAGTCTACATCAAGTCTCACAGCCATCTTTACACCTGCAACTTGTTGGGTCTACATCAAGCCTCACAGCCATCTTTACACCTGCAACTTGTTGAGTCTACGTTAAGCCTCACAGCCATCTCTACACTGGCAACTTGTAGTGCTATGTATCCATCTAGTCAAGTAGAGATGTCTGCCTCCTCTCTAATACCATGGAACTGGATGGCACTCGACTTGTGATGCTCAAAGCGCCAAGGTAGCAGCAGCTAGCGGGTGTAGTTGAGTCGAGAGAAAATAGTTCCTACATGAAACCGCTCACAACAAGGTCTGTGGATTATCCTGAGTAACCAGTGATTTCTGGAAAGAGACATTTCAGTTGAATTTCTCAAAATAATTTATTTTCTGATGATACATCGGAACAACAATCAACAACATTGTACATCAATGTTTACATTTTGGCCTAACATCACAGACACACCCAATCGAGCCGCGCTCATCCAAAGAGGGCTTTCTGAAAACACACATTAATTCAAAACTTTCAAATGTATTTGTATGCAAACTACTTTTCATTCACAAAACACTTTTTTTTAAACACTTTATTAGCCAGTCGCGCAAAAATAGACGCACACAGCTCCTCCATGGATTACGTTACTACAGTTCATTTGACATCTCAGAAGATTCGTTTTGATATACTTGTTGGATGAGTTGAATGAAAGTGAATGGTGTACTGTAGAGGTAGGGAAGTGATAACCTCCTTATAACAGCATGAAAAAAATCCACCGGGATTTTTAGGAGGGAGAGAGCGTACACTGGAAAATTATCTAAAAAGACGTTTTACTCTTTACATTTTGAAAAAATAACTATCAACAGTATTTTTTATCATATTTGTATGTATGTATGTCTCAAAATATTGTTTCTGAAATGTCATGATCATGATGCTATCAATTATTACTCATACGGCCATTTGATTGGCTTAGTTTTTTGATGGGGTCTGTGTTTAATTGGTCAGGGCGAAGATGGAGTGGACCAAGACAGTCCAGAGGAGGGGACGCCGGCGAGCCCCCCAGCCACCCGCAGAGTGGGTCGGCCCAGCAGGAAACGCAAGCCGCTTCCCGTGAGTACCACCATAGCTATCAGTCCTTATCTAGTCATGAGTACCACCATAGCTATCTGCCCTTATCTAGTCACGAGAACCACCATAGCTATCAGTCCTTATCAAGTCATGAGTACCACCATAGCTATCTGCCCTTATCTAGTCATGAGTACCACCATAGCTATCAGTCCTTATCTAGTCATGAGTACCACCATAGCTATCTGCCCTTATCTAGTCATGAGTACCACCATAGCTATCAGTCCTTATCTAGTCATGAGTACCACCATAGCTATCTGCCCTTATCTAGTCATGAGTACCACCATAGCTATCTGCCCTATCTAGTCATGAGTACCACCATAGCTATCTGCCCTTATCTAGTCATGAGTACCACCATAGCTATCAGTCTTTATCTAGTCATGAGTACCACCATAGCTATCAGTCCTTATCTAGTCACGAGTACCACCATAGCTATCAGTCCTTATCAAGTCATGAGTACCACCATAGCTATCTGCCCTTATCTAGTCATGAGTACCACCATAGCTATCAGTCCTTATCTAGTCATGAGTACCACCATAGCTATCTGCCCTTATCTAGTCATGAGTACCACCATAGCTATCAGTCCTTATCTAGTCATGAGTACCACCATAGCTATCTGCCCTTATCTAGTCATGAGTACCACCATAGCTATCTGCCCTATCTAGTCATGAGTACCACCATAGCTATCTGCCCTTATCTAGTCATGAGTACCACCATAGCTATCAGTCTTTATCTAGTCATGAGTACCACCATAGCTATCAGTCCTTATCTAGTCATGAGTACCACCATAGCTATCAGTCTTTATCTAGTCATGAGTACCACCATAGATATCAGTCTTTATCTAGTCATGAGTACCACCATAGCTATCAGTCTTTATCTAGTCATGAGTACCACCATAGCTATCTGCCCTTATCTAGTCATGAGTACCACCATAGCTATCAGTCTTTATCTAGTCATGAGTACCACCATAGCTATCAGTCTTTATCTAGTCATGAGTACCACCATAGCTATCAGTCTTTATCTAGTCATGAGTACCACCATAGCTATCAGTCTTTATCTAGTCATGAGTACCACCATAGCTATCTGCCCTTATCTAGTCACGAGTACCACTATAGCTATCAGTCCTTATCTAGTCATGAGTACCACCATAGCTATCTGCCCTTATCTAGTCATGAGTACCACCATAGCTATCAGCCCTTATCTAGTCATGAGTACCACCATAGCTATCTGCCCTTATCTAGTCATGAGTACCACCATAGCTATCTGCCCTTATCTAGTCATGAGTACCACCATAGCTATCTGCCCTTATCTAGTCATGAGTACCACCATAGCTATCAGCCCTTATCTAGTCATGAGTACCACCATATATCTCAGTCTTTATCTAGTCATGAGTACCACCATATATCTCAGTCTTTATCTAGTCATGAGTACCACCATAGCTATCTGCCCTTATCTAGTCATGAGTACCACCATAGCTATCTGCCCTTATCTAGTCATGAGTACCACCATAGCTATCAGCCCTTATCTAGTCATGAGTACCACCATAGCTATCTGCCCTTATCTAGTCATGAGTACCACCATAGCTATCTGCCCTTATCTAGTCATGA
>NC_139630.1:17865804-17883304 GCF_964638095.1 Poromitra crassiceps
AGCAGCATAAGCACATGTATCAGTGTGGACTTTGTATCAGCAGCATAAGCACATGTATCAGTGTTGACTTTGTATCAGCAGCATAAGCACATGTATCAGTGCCTTGACTTTGTATCAGCAGCATAAGTACATGTATCAGTGCCTTGACTTTGTATCAGCAGCATAAGCACATGTATCAGTGTTGACTTTGTATCAGCAGCATAAGCACATGTATTAGGGTTGACTTTGTATCAGCAGCATAAGCACATGTATCAGTGTTGACTTTGTATCAGCAGCATAAGCACATGTATCAGTGTGGACTTTGTATCAGCAGCATAAGCACATGTATCAGTGTTGACTTTGTATCAGCAGCATAAGCACATGTATCAGTGCCTTGACTTTGTATCAGCAGCATAAGTACATGTATCAGTGCCTTGACTTTGTATCAGCAGCATAAGCACATGTATCAGTGTTGACTTTGTATCAGCAGCATAAGCACATGTATCAGTGTTGACTTTGTATCAGCAGCATAAGCACATGTATCAGTGTTGACTTTGTATCAGCAGCATAAGCACATGTATCAGTGTTGACTTTGTATCAGCAGCATAAGCACATGTATCAGTGTTGACTTTGTATCAGCAGCATAAACACATGTATCAGTGTTGACTTTGTATCAGCAGCATAAGTACATGTATCAGTGCCTTGACTTTGTATCAGCAGCATAAGCACATGTATCAGTGTTGACTTTGTATCAGCAGCATAAGCACATGTATCAGTGTTGACTTTGTATCAGCAGCATAAGCACATGTATCAGTATTGACTTTGTATCAGCAGCATAAGCACATGTATCAGTGTTGACTTTGTATCAGCAGCATAAGCACATGTATCAGTGTTGACTTTGTATCAGCAGCATAAGCACATGTATCAGTGTTGACTTTGTATCAGCAGCATAAGCACATGTATCAGTGTTGACTTTGTATCAGCAGCATAAGCACATGTATCAGTGTTGACTTTGTATCAGCAGCATAAACACATGTATCAGTGTTGACTTTGTATCAGCAGCATAAGTACATGTATCAGTGCCTTGACTTTGTATCAGCAGCATAAGCACATGTATCAGTGTTGACTTTGTATCAGCAGCATAAGCACATGTATCAGTGTTGACTTTGTATCAGCAGCATAAGCACATGTATCAGTATTGACTTTGTATCAGCAGCATAAGCACATGTATCAGTGTTGACTTTGTATCAGCAGCATAAGCACATGTATCAGTGTTGACTTTGTATCAGCAGCATAAGCACATGTATCAGTGTTGACTTTGTATCAGCAGCATAAGTACATGTATCAGTGTTGACTTTGTATCAGCAGCATAAGCACATGTATCAGTGTTGACTTTGTATCAGCAGCATAAGTACATGTATCAGTGCCTTGACTTTGTATCAGCAGCATAAGCACATGTATCAGTGTTGACTTTGTATCAGCAGCATAAGCACATGTATCAGTGTTGACTTTGTATCAGCAGCATAAGTACATGTATCAGTGCCTTGACTTTGTATCAGCAGCATAAGCACATGTATCAGTATTGACTTTGTATCAGCAGCATAAGCACATGTATCAGTGTTGACTTTGTATCAGCAGCATAAACACATGTATCAGTGTTGACTTTGTATCAGCAGCATAAGCACATGTATCAGTGTTGACTTTGTATCAGCAGCATAAACACATGTATCAGTGTTGACTTTGTATCAGCAGCATAAGCACATGTATCAGTGCCTTGACTTTGTATCAGCAGCATAAACACATGTATCAGTGTTGACTTTGTATCAGCAACATAAGCACATGTATCAGTGTTGACTTTGTATCAGCAACATAAGCACATGTATCAGTGTTGACTTTGTATCAGCAGCATAGAGACACAGCATGCAGTGTCTCTATAGAGTACCTCTTTACAGAGTAAGGATCTACAAGGACTCCTGTATTCCTAATGCAATTAATGTAGTCAATAACTGCGGCTCAGGAGGTAGAGCGCGTCGTCCACTAACCAGAAGGTCGGTGGTTCGATCCCCGGCTCCTCCATGTCAAAGTGTCCTTGGGCAAGACACTGAAGAACCCCAAATTGCTCCCGATGGCTGTGCCAGCACCCTGCGTGGCAGCTGGCCGCCTTCGATGGGTGAATGTAGGCACATTGTAAAGCGCTTTGGATAAAAGCGCTATATAAATGCAGTCCATTTACCATTTACCAATAAACTACAGTAATGTGAACAGGGGACATGAGAACGGAGGAGTGCAATACTGACTAATCTATGATGTGATGCGTGATGTGTGTGTGTGTGTGTGGGGGTGTGTGTCACTGGGCTGTAGACATGTCTGTGCTTTTTGTGGCTTTTATGTAATTTTTGTAGAGATGTTTGTGTTTTTATGTAATTGGGTGAGACCAATGACACATTTCCTGCCTTGGCTGGACAATAAAGTTTTCTCTATTCTATTCTATTCTATTCTACAAATAAAAGGTAATTTCATATAGCTCTACATGAAAGGACTTTTTTTTCTTTTTCTTTTACCAAAGTGGGCATGACTTTAGCTGTCTCTATATGAATATGTTTTGCCTCATCGGCCCTGCTTGTCTTAGTGGAGGGAAGGGCTACACACACACACACGCACACACACACGCACACACACACACACACACACACACACACACACACACACACACACATACACACACTGTATGAGAACTGCTGTGGTCAATACACCTCATCATCAGCTGTAGGCTTTCCGCTTGTCATGCTTTGACATGACATGACATCACATGACATGACATTACATCGCATGACATCACATGACATCACATGACATGACATGACATGACATCACATGTCATGACATGACATGACATTACATTACATCACATGTCATCACATGACATGACATCACATGACATGACATGACATGACATGACATTACATTACATCACATGTCATCACATCACATGACATGACATCACATCACATCACATGACATCACATCACATCACATCACATGACATGACATGACATTACATTACATCACATGTCATCACATCACATGACATGACATGACATGACATGACATGACATCACATGACATGACATGACATGACATTACATTACATCACATGTCATCACATGACATGACATGACATTACATCACATGTCATCACATGACATGACATCACATCACATCACATCACATCACATCACATCACATGACATGACATGACATTACATTACATCACATCACATCACATCACATGACATGACATGACATGACATGACATGACATGACATGACATTACATGACATTACATCACATCACATGACATGACATGACATGACATGACATTACCATTGTTCATCATGGTCAGAAAAAGAGATTTGTTGCCAGTTGCTGGAAAGTTGCTAAATGTAGCAACAATGTCACCGTCTCACCGAGTTGGCAGCAGTGTCTGTGAGCATCACTATTATGAGGCTACAGAATGAGCTTCACACTGGATGTGTGTGTGTGTGTGTGTGTGTGTGGCTGTGTGTGTGGCTGTGTGTGTGGCTGTGTGTGTGTGTGTGTGTGTGTGTGTGTGTGTGAGTGGCAAGAGCTCAAAGAGGGCAAACCAGGGCTGTTACATCATTGTGGTTGCTATGCAATTAGCAAAGTAGCTTTAATTAACTGAACCCTGAGCTAACGAAGGGGATCACGCTGTTGAAAATGAAAATGGAAAAGAGAAAGTTAGTGATTGCTCCGCTTGCACTTGAAGAAGAGAATGGGAGCTTGTTCTGAGAGGAAGGATGTAGTCCTTGTGCACCATAAAAAATAATAATAACAAAAAATAATACATAAATATATATATATATATATATATATATATATCCGCCTGTTCTATTAGAGGAAAGTTTTTGTCCACTAACGCAATTTTAGAGGTCAAAGGTAATTTTCCCCCCCTTGTGTTTCTTCATCACCATCATCCCTCATCCCTCACCACCATCACAATCAGTAGGTACATTCACCCATTCACACACCGATGGCGGCAGGCTACCACGCAGGGTGCTGGCACACCATCAGGAGCAATTTGGGGTTCAGTATCTTGCCCAAGGACACTTCGACATGCAGACTGGAGGAGCCGGGAATCGAACCACCGACCTCTTTTATCCAAAGCGATTAGTGGACGACCCGCTCTACCTCCTGAGCTACAGCCGCCCCATACTTAATCCTGGGTAACATGACACCAGTGAGTGTCAGAAGCTCCAGGCTCTGCTGTGTGTCTCTGGCTCTCTGATGCTGACATGATGGCTGCTAAAGTTGAGACATGTTGGGCTGCGAGCGCCCTGGGCAGCTTCAGCACCACAACACAACATGTATCAAACACCAGGCCCATTGTTTGGAGCACACATGCACTGGGGGGAAAAAGGTGCATACTGTGCACATGTTTCTGCACATTTCCTCCATCACTAAATCTGATATTGTGAACAAACAGCTACAATGCATACTGTATTTACTTGCATCTGTTTCTGCTATAACGTCAATTACTACAGTATATTATTATATTATATTAGTATAACATGTTATTTAAGCAATATAGCATGAGAGCTAGTGTGTTGTGGCAAATATATCCCGCTGTGGATATATTTGCGCAGCGGGATATATGCCACAACACACGCTGCTCGAGTGCTATATTGCTTTTATAAAACGGTTTCCAAGTATGATAATATAATAATAATAATAATAATACTATAAGTCCGACTGGCATGGTATTCTGATAGAGTCAGTTGAAACACTACTGTAAGGCGGGACCGCAAGAACGTGCGGGTGATTTGATTGGATCGTTCTGGAGACTGAAGTTGACATTGGCCAATCCTGGCGCTTGCTGAGAAGCTGAGAGCTTTCTGGAAAGCCCGACACGCAGCTCGAGCGCAGCGCTGCATTCTCAGCACTTGCTGAGAAGCTGAGTGCTTTCTGCAAAGCCCGACACCAACTAACGTTACGGCGTTGAATGCGGGCTTAAATGCGGGGTTAACAGCCTTTTTTTTGCAAAGAAGACATTAGCCCGCGTCTATTCTTGTACAAAACATAATTTTCTGCGAAGTATTAGTAAAGTTATAAGCGAAGATCGATTCACAAGGATCCGACAGCTGTCTCCGCCATTTGTTTTTTTTGAGGTAACCAAAGGCTTTTAGTAAGAGAGTTGCCATGGCAACCAATAACCCATGGCCATGGGTTATTGGAGTGGGTTACTGGATTTATACAATGGCTGTGAACCAATCAGATTGCTTGATTTGAGAGAGCCGTTTTATAATACAGTATAATACTGTCATAAAAAGCCTATAGATATAAAACAGGGGGTAGGACTTGATAAGTATTAACTTCTTCCTACTCCTTTTGGGCATGATAAACAAATGTAAATTGATTGTGAATTTGCTGTCTATTATATGCTGTGAATTCCAATTGACTATGATTGTTTGGCACTTCTTGCCTATATTTATTTTATTTTGTTTTGTTTTTGTTTTCACCATGTTCGAAATAAATCTAATCTAATCTAATCTACTACCAAATGCACATTTGCTTCAACCTTTTTTTTTGCTAATGAATTTGCTAATACCTTTATTAAGTATTGACTTGTTCTATGATTTTCATCTTGGTGTCATCGTGGTTCCCCCCAGTCCTCTCTATTGCTTTCTTGTTAGCTCGATCCTGTTCACTGCTGTAGCGACTCGAGCACCCAGTGTCTCAGGGATCATTCAGGTTTCCTGCAATGTAAACGCTGTGCGTCTCTTGATATGGCTTCAGACGCTCTGGCAAAGCGCACAGGAAGCCAGCTAGACTTTCCACAGCTCTCCTTTCATTCAACATCAGGCTTACTACACATCTATGGTGTGCCTCAGAAGCAGGAAGTCAGGCTTACTACATGTCATCGATGGTGTGCCTCAGAAGCAGGAAGTGGTTGTTGGAGAGATGCTGAGACGAGAGGAAGTGAGAGAAACGGCTAGGGCATATGTGTGAAGTACTTAAGCGCGTGTGTTTGTGTGTGTATCTGTTGTGTGTGTGTGTGTATGTGTTGTGTGTCTATGGGCACGCGCGCGCATGTGTGTGTATGTCGTGTGTGGGAATTTAAACCTGATGATGATTTGCAGCTACATAACGTTCCCCTCGCTCTGTCGTTCCATCCCCACATGCTGCTCTTTCAGATGTTATACACCAGTAATATATAATATATAATACAGTAATACTGTGTACACAGTATTATACTGTACGTGGTGTAGGCGTGTCCCAGGCGTGTCTGTGCGCCTCTTAGCCTATCATCTGCCTCCCGCAAGTGTCATTTTGCGCTCTGGCGAAGATACCGTTGGTATGTTCCGAGCGTAAACACAGCAGGTTTGGGCATTGCCCGTTCCAAAATAGGTGTTCCAGCGCAACGTGTTAGAAAAAGGGGCCTTGGGTGCTCTCAATTTTAACGCCACCTAAAAGCAGGTCTTAGCGCAAAAAACCCCACTACGCCGCGCAGACAGTATTCTCCGCGCAGTGCAGGAAATCCTTGCTTGGATACCATTACGCACGGCATGGATGTCACTCTCCACTCCGCGCCTGCACACACTCTTCTCTCCTCGGAATGCCACGTTGATTTTCAACTATAGCCTACCTACATTGCAGAAAAAACACACCTTGATTTAAAAATGAGAATTTGTTTGTCATGGTTTTATTAGGCTACATAATTCCCGACCATACAGGTTTGTGGTGCAGTGACGTAACAGTAGATTGCTTTTGAGAAAGTTGTTGTGCCAAGCTGCCTCTCCTCACCCTGGCCGGTCGGTCCAAAACCCCCAGGGCACCGGCCCACTTTTTGGCACAACACCTGTACTGTCCAGCCAGTACACTAACCTCTTTCCCTGCACGCATGCAAGACCAGCTTCTCCACAGCGTGGATGGCGTGACCGCAGTCAATGGCTTAACCAGAGTGGACAATTCTGACACAGGCTATTGAAATAGGCTAGAAGTAAAATCTCACACATTCCTACCCTATTAAAGAAACACATATTTTTAGATGTGTAGGCCTATGTTATATCCTATATGAACCAAACGTCTAATTACAGTAAGAGCACGCTTTGGGACATCACTGCGTTATTGCGTGGCAGCCCTCTCTCTCTTCCCTCTCTCGTCCCCCCCCCCCCCCTCTCTCTCTCTCTCTCTCTCTCTCTCTCACCCTCTCTTTTCTCTCTCGCTCTGTTTCTCTGCTTGCTCTCAGCAAGAAAGAAGCTGGTGTCACTGACGTGAAGGCGGTGACGCTGTGGCTTTTAAGGGGAATGATCTCTTGTGTTTTGGGCATAAACACGCCTGTGGAGGTTTACGCCGAGATGCGCCGAGATGACGTGAAGCGCAGCGGGCCGACACACCCACAATTAGGGCTTTGCGTGGGGCGGCTTTAGCTCAGGAGGTAGAGCGGGTCGGCCAATGACGCAAGGGTTGGCGGTTCGATCCCCGCTCCCTCCCAGCTGCTGTTGTTGTGTCCTTGGGCAAGACACTTAACCCTCCTTGCTCCCGATGGTGTGTAGGCACCCTGCGTGGCAGCCTGCCGCCATCGGTGTATGAATGGGTGAATGTAGACTACCTACTGATTGTAAAGCGCTTTGGATAAAAGCGCTATATAAATGCAGGCCATTTACCATTTACCACTATGTGTAATACTGCGTACACTATGTGTTAGTATGTATGTACAAGTAAGTACTTACCAAGAACTGAAGAACATACATTTCCCCCTCCTGGATGATAGTCACTTTTTATCTCATGCTTTATGGGACAAAACGTTGCCTACGCACAAAAGTCTGGTTCTGCAGAACCTGAGAGGCAAGTGAGACGGATCAATAGATCTTTTCCTTACTCAAGCTTTATTTATACAGACTGAGTCTCACAGAGAAATGCTGTCTTTTTCAGGAGCTCCTTGTTCACATTCACACACACACTCACACCTAGAAGCTGACCAGTACAACCACAGTCTGATCTGCTGCCCACTGATCAGCTCCACTGGAGCGGTTTGGGTTAGGGGCCTTGCTCAAGGGCACCTCAGTGGTGGTAAAGAGGGAGGGGCAAGCACTGCTTTTTCACTTTCCCCACCCAGATTTATCCTGCCGGTCCCGGGGATTGAACCGACGACCTTCCGGTCACTTCTCTAACCTATAGGCCGCCACTGCCCCTGCTTGTGTTCCTGTCAGAAGTGTGTGCGCCGGGCCGGCGTACTGCAGTCTCCCCCGAGGCCCTTTTGTGTTCTGTGCCTTTTATAGTCCTTCTCACCTGCTCATTACAGTCTTTGTGGGCTTGTTAGCTAGCGTTAGCGTAGCCTTTGAGCTCCGCGCTCACCCCTGCTCTCCCCTCTTCTCTACCCACCTATAAAACCTGTTAGCCTGTTAGCGACACAGCCATAAAAAAGAGCTGGGAAAAAAACTGTTAGCCTTTCGGGGCAGCCGCATGATTAGGGTTTAGCATCGTTAAACAAGCTAAACAAGCTAGCTGTCAAGCTAACCGCTAAGCTGGTGAATTCCATGAGACGCACGCAGGAGATTGAATGAGATGCGAAGAATTCCAGCTCTGGGATCGCAGTCTCAATATGTTCTAGCGTCATGACTCATGACTATACTTTAGTTTGAAAGTTGATTTTTCGGAGTATGCTGATTGCTGATGGAGGTTAGCTTGCACTGTATTTGGCAGCCTAATGTTGTGAGAGGCTAGCATCATTTAACACAGAGAGGCCCTGATACCTGTGCTCGTTAATGGACTGCTGTCGTTAGTGCTGTAGACATCAATAATTCTCCCCCTCTCATCTCATAGATGTGTGTGCGTGTGTGTGTGTGTGTGTGTGTGCGTGTGTGTGCATGTGTGTGTGTGTGTCGGGGTCGGGTTAGGCTCATTTGCACTGATCATGTGCAGACGCTGTCCCTTGGGGCGTACCTGCTTTGCATTGCACTAACAAGGTCGGACTAATAGGTGTGTGTCTGTATTATAATAGCTCTATGATGCACGTGTGTATTGATGTATTTTATGTGTGTGTGTGCGTGTGAGTGTGTGTGCGTGTGAGTGTGTGTGCGTGTGAGTGTGTGTGCGTGTGTGAGAGAGGGAGTGGGTATGCATATTACAATAACTATGATGTGTGTGCGCGCGTCTGTGTGCGATTATTATGTCTGTGGAGGCCTTTGATAAGTGGCGGCGCGGCGGGCAGCTTTGACTGTGCTCCGTCTCTTTCCCAGGAGATGGTGACCTCTGACCCCTGTGCAAACGCCCCCCCAACCCCACCCGAAGAGTGCGACCCCTCCCCCTCCCCTCGCAGGAAGCGCGGGCGTCGGAAACTAGAGCACCCCGAGAGGCGTAAGGACATAACATTTAATGCACACCTACTATTGCTAAAACAGTACGACTGTGCACACCTCCTATTGCTAAAACAGTACGACTGTGCACACCTCCTATTGCTAAAACAGTACGACTGTGCACACCTCCTATTGCTAAAACAGTACGACTGTGCACACCTCCTATTGCTAAAACAGTACGACTGTGCACACCTACTATTGCTAAAACAGTACGACTGTGCACACCTACTATTGCTAAAACAGTACGACTGTGCACACCTACTACTGCTAAAACAGTACGACTGTGCACACCTACTATTGCTAAAACAGTACGACTGTACACACCTACTATTGCTAAAACAGTACGACTGTGCACACCTATTGCTAAAACAGTACGACTGTGCACACCTATTGCTAAAACAGTACGACTGTACACACCTACTATTGCTAAAACAGTACGACTGTGCACACCTATTGCTAAAACAGTATGACTGTGCACACCTATTGCTAAAACAGTACGACTGTGCACACCTATTGCTAAAACAGTACGACTGTGCACACCTACTATTGCTAAAACAGTACGACTGTGCACACCTATTGCTAAAACAGTACGACTGTGCACACCTATTGCTAAAACAGTATGACTGTGCACACCTATTGCTAAAACAGTACGACTGTGCACACCTATTGCTAAAACAGTACGACTGTGCACACCTATTGCTAAAACAGTACGACTGTGCACACCTATTGCTAAAACAGTACGACTGTGCACACCTACTATTGCTAAAACAGTACGACTGTGCACACCTATTGCTAAAACAGTACGACTGTGCACACCTATTGCTAAAACAGTATGACTGTGCACACCTATTGCTAAAACAGTACGACTGTGCACACCTATTGCTAAAACAGTACGACTGTGCACACCTACTATTGCTAAAACAGTACGACTGTGCACACCTATTGCTAAAACAGTACGACTGTGCACACCTACTATTGCTAAAACAGTACGACTGTGCACACCTATTGCTAAAACAGTACGACTGTGCACACCTATTGCTAAAACAGTATGGCTGTGCACACCTACTATTGCTAAAACAGTACGACTGTGCACACCTACTATTGCTAAAACAGTACGACTGTGCACACCTATTGCTAAAACAGTACGACTGTACACACCTACTATTGCTAAAACAGTACGACTGTGCACAGCACAGCTATTGCTAAAACAGTACGACTGTGCACACCTATTGCTAAAACAGTACGACTGTGCACACCTACTATTGCTAAAACAGTACGACTGTGCACACCTACTATTGCTAAAACAGTACGACTGTGCACACCTACTATTGCTAAAACAGTACGACTGTACACACCTACTATTGCTAAAACAGTACGACTGTGCACAGCACAGCTATTGCTAAAACAGTACGACTGTGCACACCTATTGCTAAAACAGTACGACTGTGCACACCTACTATTGCTAAAACAGTACGACTGTGCACACCTACTATTGCTAAAACAGTACGAGTGTACACACCTACTATTGCTAAAACAGTACGACTGTGCACACCTATTGCTAAAACAGTACGACTGTGCACACCTACTATTGCTAAAACAGTACGACTGTGCACACCTACTATTGCTAAAACAGTACGACTGTACACACCTCCTATTGCTAAAACAGTACGACTGTACACACCTACTATTGCTAAAACAGTACGACTGTGCACAGCACAGCTATTGCTAAAACAGTACGACTGTGCACACCTATTGCTAAAACAGTACGACTGTGCACACCTACTATTGCTAAAACAGTACGACTGTGCACACCTACTACTGCTAAAACAGTACGATTGTACACACCTATTGCTAAAACAGCACGACTGTACACACCTATTACTGCTAAAACAGTACGACTGTACACACCTACTATTGCTAAAACAGTACGACTGTGCACACCTACTATTGCTAAAACAGTACGACTGTGCACACCTACTATTGCTAAAACAGTACGACTGTACACACCTACTATTGCTAAAACAGTACGACTGTACACACCTACTATTGCTAAAACAGTACGACTGTGCACACCTATTGCTAAAACAGTACGACTGTGCACACCTACTATTGCTAAAACAGTACGACTGTGCACACCTACTATTGCTAAAACAGTACGACTGTGCACAGCACAGCTATTGCTAAAACAGTACGACTGTGCACACCTACTATTGCTAAAACAGTACGACTGTGCACACCTATTGCTAAAACAGTACGACTGTGCACACCTATTGCTAAAACAGTACGACTGTGCACACCTACTATTGCTAAAACAGTACGACTGTGCACACCTACTACTGCTAAAACAGTACGACTGTACACACCTATTGCTAAAACAGTACGACTGTGCACACCTACTACTGCTAAAACAGTACGACTGTGCACACCTATTGCTAAAACAGTACGACTGTGCACACCTACTATTGCTAAAACAGTACGACTGTGCACACCTATTACTGCTAAAACAGTACGACTGTACACACCTACTATTGCTAAAACAGTACGACTGTGCACACCTACTATTGCTAAAACAGTACGACTGTGCACAGCTCCTATTGCTAAAACAGTACGACTGTGCACACCTACTATTGCTAAAACAGTACGACTGTGCACACCTATTGCTAAAACAGTACGACTGTGCACACTTACTATTGCTAAAACAGTACGACTGTGCACACCTACTATAGCTAAAACAGTACGACTGTGCACACCTACTATTGCTAAAACAGTACGACTGTGCACACCTACTACTGCTAAAACAGTACGGCTGTGCACACCTCCTATTGCTAAAACAGTACGACTGTGCACACCTACTATTGCTAAAACAGTACGACTGTGCACACTTACTATTGCTAAAACAGTATGACTGTGCACACCTCCTATTGCTAAAACAGTACGACTGTACACACTTACTATTGCTAAAACAGTACGACTGTGCACACCTACTATTGCTAAAACAGTACGACTGTGCACACCTACTATTGCTAAAACAGTACGACTGTGCACACCTACTATTGCTAAAACAGTACGACTGTGCACACCTACTACTGCTAAAACAGTACGACTGTGCACACCTATTACTGCTAAAACAGTACGACTGTGCACACCTACTATTGCTAAAACAGTACGACTGTGCACACCTACTATTGCTAAAACAGTACGACTGTGCACACCTATTACTGCTAAAACAGTACGACTGTGCACACCTCCTACTGCTAAAACAGTATGACTGTGCACACCTACTACTGCTAAAACAGTATGACTGTGCACACCTACTACTGCTAAAACAGTACGACTGTGCACACCTATTGCTAAAACAGTATGACTGTGCACACCTACTATTGCTAAAACAGTATGACTGTGCACACCTATTGCTAAAACAGTACGACTGTGCACACCTACTATTGCTAAAACAGTACGACTGTGCACACCTACTATTGCTAAAACAGTACGGCTGTGCACACCTACTACTGCTAAAACAGTACGACTGTGCACACCTACTATTGCTAAAACAGTACGACTGTGCACACCTACTATTGCTAAAACAGTACGACTGTGCACACCTATTGCTAAAACAGTACGACTGTGCACACCTACTATTGCTAAAACAGTACGACTGTGCACACCTACTATTGCTAAAACAGTATGACTGTGCACACCTACTATTGCTAAAACAGTATGACTGTGCACACCTACTATTGCTAAAACAGTATGACTGTGCACACCTATTGCTAAAACAGTACGACTGTGCACACCTACTATTGCTAAAACAGTACGACTGTGCACACCTACTACTGCTAAAACAGTACGACTGTGCACACTTACTATTGCTAAAACAGTACGACTGTGCACACCTACTATTGCTAAAACAGTACGACTGTGCACACCTACTATTGCTAAAACAGTACGACTGTGCACACCTACTATTGCTAAAACAGTACGACTGTGCCTCATCAACTAACTGATGCTGAAGATGGTGACAGGTTTACTATTTAGTGAGGGGAAATGACCAACTCAGCAAGTTAATCTGAAAATATTAAATATTCACATAAGCTTTTAGGAGGACCGACAACAGCTAAACATTGATATGTATTGTGAGGCTGGGAGATATTAGCCTGGTTAAAACCATGCAGATCTGTGAACTCACATTTTGTTTGCATGCTCCTGTACTCGCTTCATTGTTGTTATTGAGTCTATTTCTGCAACAACTGCACTTTATGGCTGTTTAAACTCAACTGCGGACAACCACGGAGGCAGCCATTACTGTTTTACCAGCGGCGTTCCTGATTGGCTGGTTACGATGTCAACTACGAGGCAGGTCCCTGATTGGCTAGAGCCCTTTGTAAAATCTGAAAGTGCCCACCCAGACCGTCTCGCAGAATGAAACACAATGTGAGTTCACGTGACCGGATGCTTTACCAGGCCGGGGCGACATGGACAAGATCAAATGTGACGATATCTTCCAACAAATACCTTGATATCGATATTGTGACAATATCGGTCTTTTCACAAAATATGTATACAATGATATATAATCATCAGTAATGTGGATATAATGATGATATATGATATAAAGTGGGTAAAGGAAAAATAATAGAACAGCTAGAACAGTCTGGTAAGTTTAGAAAATGACACCACTTTACTGTAATGCAGCCTTTACAACCAGGAAAAGACGACACTTCAACACATTGAAAATCTAAGACTCTATCTATAGTGTCATATCACAATATCAATATAATATTCATATATTGTCCAGCCCTATTTTTGAGGATGTAAAAGGTGTGTTTATATTTGCGATGTTTGCATGTTGCAACATAAAAAAAGACCTGCATTTTGAGTTCAGATCATCCAAGTTATAAAAAAAAGAATTGCGTTCAAGTCTTCCTGGGCATAATGTAAAATTCAAATCGCTTGCGATTTGTAGTATGAGCAGAGTGCATTTTCACTTCAGACGTTTCACTTCAGACGTTTGGGCAGAGTGATGAAAGCCATGGCTTCCCCTCTCCATTAGTCCTCTAGTTAAACAGGGACAAATGGGCCGTTTCCTGTAACCCACCTCTCTCCCCTTCTAGACCAGCCAGACGACACAAGCTGCCACGCCCCCAAAGAGGTGAGAGAGCCAACTGCTTCACTGCTACACACTTTCCCAACTTACAACCCCCCTAGCCAACCACTGCCGCACTCTAAGTACACTTAACAGCAGTGTAACATAGTAAGTAGTGTGTGTGTGTGTGTGTGTGTGTGTGTGTGTGTGCGTGTGCGTGTGTGTGTGTGCGTGCGTGCGTGCGTGCGTGTGTGTGTGTGTGCGTGCGCCTGTGTGTGTGTGTGTGTGTGTGTGTGTGCGTTTGTGTGCATGCGCCTGTGTGTGCGTGTGTGTGTGTGTGCGCCTGTGTGTGTGTGCGTCTGTGTGTGTGCGTCTGTGTGTGCGTGTGTGTGCGTCTGTGTGTGTGTGTGTGTGTGTGTGCGTGCGCCTGTGTGTGTGTGCGTGTGTGTGCGTCTGTGTGTGTGTGTGTGTGTGTGTGTGTGTGTGTGTGCGTGCGCCTGTGTGTGTGTGCTGGTGCCTGCCTTGCACAGGGCGAGAGCGGGAGGCTGCGGAGGAGGCCCGTTCCCAGAGTGACCTTCCAGGCTGGAGACCCCTACTACATCAGCAGGAGGCAGAAAGAGGAGTGGCTCAGTCGCTGGAAGATAGAGGTGGGAGAGAGAGAGAGAGAGAGAGAGAGAGAGAGAGAGAGAGAGACATATCTTACGCCCAGTGCAAGTGCAAGGGAAAAATCTGTGCTAGTTTCTAGCGCTCAAAATCTTTTTTCTTTTCATTAGCACTGGGTCGCTGAAACACATCCTTTACTGTACTGGTAATTCAAATAATTTATTTTATTTTATTTTGAGTGCTAGAAACTAGCAAAGATTCTGCCCTTGCACTTGCACTGGGCGTAATATATGGCCCATACACTGCGTTTACATGGACATGAGCTTACCGGTTATTATCTGGGTTTTATCCCGTAAGTGTCCCGTTTTTGTGTTTGCACATGTAAACATCAGATCCCGATTTCAGAAACCTGGATAAGTCCTTATCCTGGTTTTGAGAAACCTGGTTTGGCTAGCTGGAGTACTCCGGGATACTGCTCCATGTAGACATCTTAACCTGATCTCTGAGCGCTGCCGACTATCTGCCCAGGTGCAGCTTCAGCCAAGTGACAGAAACTTTCAAACTAAAGTTTTGTGTTTCTGCGATGAAAGAATTTAATTTACTGTTACTTTAGATGGCAGAAAGCATGGAAATACTGACCTGTCTGTGTAGTATATACAGACTACAGGACCATACTGACCTGTCTGTGTAGTATATACAGACTACAGGACCATACTGACCTGTCTGTGTAGTATATACAGACTGCAGGACCATACTGACCTGTCTGTGTAGTATATACAGACTGCAGGACCATACTGACCTGTCTGTGTAGTATATACAGACTACAGGACCATACTGACCTGTATGTAGTATATACAGACTACAGGACCATACTGACCTGTCTGTGTAGTATATACAGTCTACAGGACCATACTGACCTGTCTGTATATACAGACTGCAGGACCATACTGACCTGTATGTGTAGTATATACAGACTGCAGGACCATACTGACCTGTCTGTGTAGTATATACAGACTACAGGACCATACTGACCTGTATGTAGTATATACAGACTACAGGACCATACTGACCTGTCTGTGTAGTATATACAGTCTACAGGACCATACTGACCTGTCTGTATATACAGACTGCAGGACCATACTGACCTGTATGTGTAGTATATACAGACTGCAGGACCATACTGACCTGTATGTGTAGTATATACAGACTACAGGACCATACTGACCTGTCTGTGTAGCATATACAGACTACAGGACCATACTGACCTGTCTGTGTAGTATATACAGACTACAGGACCATACTGACCTGTCTGTGTAGTATATACAGACTACAGGACCATACTGACCTGTCTGTGTAGTATATACAGACTGCAGGACCATACTGACCTGTCTGTATATACAGACTGCAGGACCATACTGACCTGTATGTGTAGTATATACAGACTACAGGACCATACTGACCTGTCTGTATATACAGACTGCAGGACCATACTGACCTGTATGTGTAGTATATACAGACTACAGGACCATACTGACCTGTCTGTGTAGTATATACAGACTGCAGGACCATACTGACCTGTCTGTATATACAGACTGCAGGACCATACTGACCTGTCTGTGTAGTATATACAGACTACAGGACCATACTGACCTGTCTGTGTAGTATATACAGACTACAGGACCATACTGACCTGTCTGTGTAGTATATACAGACTACAGGACCATACTGACCTGTATGTGTAGTATATACAGACTACAGGACCATACTGACCTGTCTGTGTAGTATATACAGACTACAGGACCATACTGACCTGTATGTGTCATATATACAGACTGCAGGACCATACTGACCTGTCTGTGTAGTATATACAGACTGCAGGACCATACTGACCTGTCTGTATATACAGACTACAGCACCATACTGACCTGTATGTGTAGTATATACAGACTACAGGACCATACTGACCTGTATGTGTAGTATATACAGACTACAGGACCATACTGACCTGTATGTGTAGTATATACAGACTACAGGACCATACTGACCTGTATGTGTAGTATATACAGACTACAGGACCATACTGACCTGTATGTGTAGTATATACAGACTACAGGACCATACTGACCTGTATGTGTAGTATATACAGACTACAGGACCATACTGACCTGTCTGTGTAGTATATACAGACTACAGGACCATACTGACCTGTCTGTGTAGTATATACAGACTACAGGACCATACTGACCTGTCTGTGTAGTATATACAGACTACAGGACCATACTGACCTGTCTGTGTAGTATATACAGACTACAGGACCATACTGACCTGTCTGTGTAGTATATACAGACTACAGGACCATACTGACTAGGGATGTCAACGGTTAACCGTTAATCGATTAACCGTCGCTAACGTTGTTCGGTTATTGCTGTCGGTCTATCAGTTAATATTTAATTTTTTT
>NC_139630.1:17888304-17893304 GCF_964638095.1 Poromitra crassiceps
GTCTGTGCACACGTGTGTGTGTGTGTGTGTGTGTGTGTGTGTGTGTGTGTGTGTGTGTGTGTGTGTGTGTGTGTGTGTGTGTGTGTGTGTGACTGAGGCAGAGCGGGGGTGTGTGTGAGAGCAAGAGAGAGAGAGTGACTGATAGACAGATAGATCAACAGGAAGCGGCTGCGGTTCCCTTCATCTGATTTGTTTGAATGAGTTTGTGATTGACATGTGCACCCTCCAATCAGTGAGGAGCATCACTCTTTCTGCATTTTCGAACCAGGGGTTTCAAACCCTGTCAGTTGTGACTTGTGTGTTTACCTTCCCAGTTGGTTTGGAATAATAAATCAAAGAAGAACTGATGATGATGTTAGATTTGAACATGTAGCAGCCAGGTCTCCACCCACAATTCTGACCCATAAGCAGCCATCTTTGTATTAATGTTAGCAGGAATGTTCTGCAGATAACATGACATGTTGATGTTGTAAATTCACCTTCAGTCACCAGCAGGGAGGTGATTATTTGGGCACATGCAACACATTCTGTCATCCTGAAAAGGAATGCGTCAATATTTTAGGAGATCGTCCCAACGAGTGATGAGTACATAGACACCAAAGTCATCGCTGTTCCTATAGTGGTTCTCAATGTTTTCACATAAAGGACCCCTAAACTAAATTAGACCATGGACCCCCATTTGATAGGATTTTGTCACATGGTCCCCCATATGATAATAAGATTGATGCTTTTAGATGTGTTATTACAGAAAGTGTATAAAACCCATGATCAAAATAGTCATTGTGTTACTTATGGAATTATAGCAGACATAAAGTACTCCCCTTTTGGCTGGGGACCCCCTGGAACCCCCTCAAGGACCCCTGGGGGTCCCCGGACCCCCATTTGAGAACCACTAGACTTGGCTGCATAAGGCTTTTGGCCTACTATCACTAGAGTGTTACATAGACGTATTGTAGTATTGATCATGCTAGCAATACCTACTGATTTGGCCAACACGTTGCATACAGCAGCAGTCCCTCCAGGAAATTGCAATTTTGTGATCGTATTAATTAATGTAAATTCAACCACCTACCTCAACTACCTCATGAGGTAATAATGTATACAATCTTCTTATAGTGTATGTGCAGTACTTCTTCTAGTGTGCAGTAGTACACGTTTGTATCCTCCCTCAGTATATGTGTTGCTGATGGAGTGTGATTTTTATTATTTTACTTGGCTTATTTTTTTATCTTCAGAAATGTCTATGAGTTGAACAAATAGTGCAATGTGTTTTGTGCAATTATTATGTCTTAGAGTGCTCTCATCTCTGTGCTTTTAGTGCAATGCTGTAGTGTCTCTGTGCTGTAGTGTCTCTGTGCTCTAGTGTCTCTGTGTAACTGTCTGTTGGTTGTGTGATGTTGGGATGTGGCTGTATGCACTTTTTGCCCAAGACACATTTGCCCTCCGGGAGAATAAGGTTGATCTCATCTCATGTCATCTGATCATCTCAACCAAGCTCTGCAATATTTGCGGGGGCAATTTTTCAAAATTTCTCTGAAAAAAATGGCAAAACAGGTTCCTCAATTTTTTGCCACTTCCTGCAATTTTAACACAAAAAAATCACATAAAACTTTGCAAATTGCAATTTTTGAGGAAAGCCGCTGCAAAATCAGCATTTTTGATTGCAACAATCACACAAAAAAACTCTGAGAAATCCTGGAGGGACTGATATAGGATGCAGTATGCAAACAAAAGCAAAATCTGCAGTATGCCAAAAATACCTGAATGTTGTACTGAAGTGTGCGCCTGACCAGTCTACCTCACCTGCTGTGTCGGTGAATGTGGTTCCTTTCAATCGTCAGACAGGCGTTCAGGTAAATGTTCAACCTCTGGGGGAGGAAACCCTATGAAAACCCACATTTACAACCGCTCTTGTTTAAGAGCACATATATATATATATATACATATATCTATATATATATATCTATATATCTATATATCTATATATATATATATATATATATATATATATATATATATATATATATATATATATATATATATATATATATATATACCCTAACCCTAGATATATGTATATAAATATCTATATATGTATATATATATATATATATATATATATATATATATATATATATATATATATATATATATATATATATATGCTCGAAAAAAGAACAAAAAAATATATAGGCTCGAAAAAAGAAAAAAAATATGCTCGGGGGGGGAATAATTATATTATATAATTATAATTATATATATAATATAATATATATATATATATATATATATATATATATATATATATATATATATATATATATATATATATATATATATACATGTAGAGGTGGTTTCCCATTAGCCGTTAGCAGTATGCAGAATACTATGTTGGTTAGTAGCATGTAATAGGCCGTTCTGAATACAGCCATAGTGTGTATGCACCAATCTACAGTACTGGGAAGACATTTTGATGTTGGTGTCTCTGCAAACAGCCAAAAGCCTTCTAGCTGCAGTGGAAACGCTGCATGGGTGTCTGTGACAGAGAGAGAGAGCGAGAGCGATAGAGCTAGGTAGAGTTTCCTGTCACCTTTCACTCTCAACCACAACTGATAAACTTGCTGTGTGTGTGTGTGTGTGTGTGTGTGTGTGTGTGTGCGTGCGCGCATGCGTGTGTGTGCTGACAGAAAGGGGGGGAGGCATGTTTTTTGCTTAAAGGTACAGTATACTCACTTTATACACAAGGGTACCAACGAGGAAGGAAGGAGAGGCAGAAAGGAAGGACAGAAATAAGAAAGAAAATAAGCGAAAGAAGAAAGGAGGAAAAAAAAAGCAGGGGGGATGGAGGGAGGGGAAGGGGGACAGAAAGAAACCATAAAAAACTAAAATGGGAGAAAGAGTCAGACAGAAATAACAGAGGAAGACTGGACACAGACAACTAAACTCAAGATCAAACATGGGCCCCTATTCTCCCACAGGCCTTCGGCGCTAAAACGGGCCTTAACCGCAAAAAAACGTGCCTTGCGCCTGTTTTGGGACGATATCAATATGGCTTTACGCTGCCAAATGCGCTTTAGGCCGAATGGGCGTGGCGCAGTCCCAGAATGGGCCAAAGTGGGCGTGTCGGCCTTAAATCTCGGCGTACTGATATCTTCGCACCTGCCGTAAATTTAGCGATTTGCGCCTTTGAAAACCAGGCCTATTCAGTGCGCCAGTGCTCTTCTGCTGCCTCTCCCCTGTCACCCTTCTCTGTCTCTCTCTGAAACCAGGCCTATTCAGTGCGCCAGTGCTCTTCTGCCTCTTCTCTGTCACCCTTCTCTCTCTCTCTCTGACTCCCTCGCTTAGACAGGCACAACACACTTCCCATGTAGGAAAAATAAGTTGTAAGTTGTCTGGCCTGTCCCAGCATGCATTGTGCTTCTCCATTTCGCTACTAAATAGCAACCAAATGAGGCGAAATAGATATAAAAGGTCGATCTAAATTAATGTGTAATGGTAACACAACCTGCAATTGTACACATTTCAATATTGGACCAAATGAAACATCGAAATGAATACACCACCCTATGTGAAACATATATGTCCTCCTGGGCCTATATATATCTCTTGTCGTTTTAACGTGATTTAGATAAGTGACAGCGGAACGCGCTGCGGAACGCTTTCTACTGTCATGTGCTATATGCTATACTGTGATGTCCGCTCCAATAACTTGGCCCAACTTCACATTTAGTTTTACAATAAAAACACATTTATGCAATGACTTTACATAATGTAGGGTATATTTATGTGCATCATTCTACCTGCAGCAGGGGAGAGAAAACGATATCGTTCTGGACAAACTTTCACCAATATAAAATTAATCTCATCATATAGGGATAGGCTATATTTTTCTAGCTGATGCATTTAGAACATTCTTTTCACTTTGATCTTGCTATAGTGTAGCGTATTTACATGCTTGCAGTATTTAAACTGCAGAATAATAGCCTATAATGACAGACAGACTGGATGAAGGGAGGGGGGGGGGGCAGAGCGTTTGGCTTTCGTCTGGTTTTGCGGGATCACTGGAATTGGAGCTAAAAAGGCAAGCGTGGGATTCGTTTATTGCAGTTATCCAATGAGCATGACGGTGCATAATTTTACGCTTAAAAGGCGTGGTTGTAATGCTTTAGGCTGCGTGTAGCGCCAGCACGACGATATCAAGTGCGCTGGTCCACGCCCACTGATTTGCGCTGCGCCAGGCGCTCGGCCTAGAAACAGCGCCGATGCAACGATAGGGGCCATGGAGTTTGGTTGGAAGTAGAGGTAGACCGATTAATCGGGACGATTATTGACCTTTTGCAGCCATTTTGAGATATTGGCATCGGCCGATTAATAAGATCTGCATGTCTGCTCTTAAATGGCACTAAGAAACAAGGAGGTGCTGTTATCTGTTAACAATTTATTTTTCATCCACAAGTGTACAGTAAATATACTGTACAGAAAGACTTACAGTAAATATACTGTACAGAAAGACTTATAGTAAATATATGGGCTCTATTCTCCCACAGGCCATCGGCGCTATTACGGGCCTTAACCGCAAAAAAACGTGCCTTGCGCCTGTTTCGGCAAGATAGCAATAGGCTTTAGGCTGCCAAATGCGCTTTAGGCCGAATGGGCGTGGCGCAGTCCCAAAGTGGGCGTGTCGGCGCTAAATACCAGCCTAGTCATATCTTGGGAGCTGGCCTACATTTAGCGCTTTGCGCTTTTGAAAAGCAGGCCTATTCTTTGCCTTCACTGCTTCTTCTCTGTCACCCTTCTCTCTCTCTCTCTCTGAGTTCCCAGCATGCATTGTGTTTCTTCATTTCGCTACTAAATAGCCACCAAATGAGCCAAAATAGATATAAAAGGTAGTTCTAAATTAATGTGTAATGGTAACACAGCCTGCCATTGTCAACATTTCAATATTGGACCAAATAAAACCTCGAAATGAAAACACCACCCTATGTGAAACATATATGTCC
>NC_139630.1:17898304-17908304 GCF_964638095.1 Poromitra crassiceps
ACACGCCCACTTCGGCGCATTCAGGGACTCCGCCACGCCCATTCGGCCTAAAGCGCATTTGGCAGCCTAAAGCCTATTGCTATTTTCCCGAAACAGGCGCAAGGCACGTTTTTTTGCGGTTAAGGCCCGTAATAGCGCCGATGGCCTTCGGCGCTAAAACGGGCCTTAAACGCAAAAAAACGTGCCTTGCGCCTGTTTTGGGACGATATCAATATGGCTTTAGGCTGCCAAATGGGCTTTAGGCCGAATGGGCGTGGCGCAGACCCAGAATGGGCCAAAGTGGGCGTGTCGGCGCTAAATACCGGCGTACTCCTATCTTCCGACCTGCCGTTAATTTAGCGCCTTGCGCCTTTGAAAAGCAGGCCTATTCAATGGGCCAGTCCGTCCCCTCTCTCCTCTGTCACCCTTCTCTGTGTCACTCTCTCCCTCTCTCCTACTGACAGGAGCAGGCATTGGTGTGCGTTTACCAGTTTATTGTGAAATAAATCCTTCCGCGTTGAGTTACTGTCACAAGCCTGTGTGACAACGCTTCCAGCCTGGGTAAAACAACTCCGTCGTACCGCTTTGAGGCTGCAGGCAGTCTGACAGGCACAATACGACTGTCTCTCTCTGACTGCCTGTGAATGCCCCAGCATGCAATTGGGTACTAAATTTCGCTACTAAATAGCAACCAAATGAGGCGAAATAGATATAAAAGGTCGATCTAAAATAATGTGTAATGGTAACACAGCCTGCAATTGTAGAACATTTCAATATTGGACCAAATAAATCATCGAAATTAAAACACCACCCTAAGTGAAACATATATGTCCTCCTGGGCCTATATATACCCCTTGTCGAGTTAACGTGATTTAGAGAAGTAACAGCGGAACGCGCTTCGGAACGCGCTTCTAATGGCATCTGCTATACTGTGATGTCCCTCCAATAACTTGGCCCTATTTCACATTTAGTTTTACAATAAAAACACATTTATGCAATGACTTGACATAATGTAGGGTATATTTATGTGCATCATCCTTCCTGCAGCAGGCGAGAGAAAATGATATCTTTCTGGACAAACTTTCACCAATCTAATAGGCTATATTTTTCTAGCTGATGCATAGAACATTATTTTCACTTTGATCTTGCTATAGTGTAGCGTATTTACATGCTTGCAGTATTGAAACTGCAGTTAGATTGGTTTGAGAAGCATAATAATATGGAATAATAGCCTATAATGCAGACAGACAGGCTGGATGAAGGGAGGGGGGGGGGGGGGCAGAGCGTTTGGCTTTCGTCTGGTTTTGCGGGATCACTGGAATTGGAGCTAAAAAGGCAAGCGTGCGATTCGTTTATTGCACTTATCCAATGAGCATGACGGTGCATAATTTTACGCCTAAAAGGCGTGGTTGTAATGCTTTGGGCTGCATCTAGCGCCAGCACGACGATATCAAGTGCGCCTTTCCACGCCCACTGCTTTGATCTGCGCCTGCCGCTCGGCCTAGAAACTGCGCCGATGCAACGATAGGGGCCATATACTGTAAGGCATATATACTGTAAGACATATATACTGTAAGACATATAGGGCTCTATTCTCCCACAGGCCATCGGCGCTATTACGGGCCTTAACCGCAAAAAAACGTGCCTTGCGCCTGTTTCGGCAAGATAGCAATAGGCTTTAGGCTGCCAAATGCGCTTTAGATCGAATGGGCGTGGCGCAGTCCCAAAGTGGGCGTGTCGGCGCTAAATACCAGCCTAGTGATATCTTGGGACCTGGCGTACATTTAGCGCTTTGCGCTTTTGAAAAGCAGGCCTATTCTGTGCCTTCACTGCCTCTTCTCTGTCACCCTTCTCTCTCTCTCTCTCTGAGTTCCCAGCATGCATTGTGTTTCTCCATTTCGCTACTAAATAGCAACCAAATGAGCCAAAATAGATATAAAAGGTAGTTCTAAATTAATGTGTAATGGTAACACAGCCTGCCATTGTCAACATTTCAATATTGGACCAAATAAAACATCGAAATGAAAACACCACCCTATGTGAAACATATATGTCCTCCTGGGCCTATATATACCCCTTGTCGAGTTAACGTGATTTAGAGAAGTAACAGCGGAACGCGCTTCGGAACGCGCTTCTAATGGCATCTGCTATACTGTGATGTCCCTCCAATAACTTGGCCCTATTTCACATTTAGTTTTACAATAAAAACACATTTATGCAATGACTTGACATAATGTAGGCTATATTTATGTGCATCATCCTTCCTGCAGCAGGCGAGAGAAAATGATATCTTTCTGGACAAACTTTCACCAATCTAATAGGCTATATTTTTCTAGCTGATGCATAGAACATTATTTTCACTTTGATATTGCTATAGTGTAGCGTATTTACATGCTTGCAGTATTTAAACTGCAGTTAGATTGGTTTGAGAAGCATCATAATATGGAATAATAGCCGATATAT
Organism: Poromitra crassiceps; assembly: GCF_964638095.1. NCBI lineage: Eukaryota > Metazoa > Chordata > Actinopteri > Beryciformes > Melamphaidae > Poromitra > Poromitra crassiceps. The sequence continues at coordinate 17,900,747 of NC_139630.1, forward strand.
GGAGACAGACGGGATGAAGGGAGGTGGGGGGGGGGGGGGGGATCAGAGGCTTGGGTTTCGTCTGGTTTTGCGGGACCAGTGGAATTGGAGCTAAAAAGGCAAGCGTGCCATTCGTTTATTGCACTTATCCAATGAGCATGACAGTGCATAATTTTACGCCTAAAAGGCGTGGTTGTAATGCTTTGGGCTGCATCTAGCGCCAGCACCACGATATCAAGTGCGCCTGTCCACGCCCACTGCTTTGATCTGCGCCTGCCGCTCGGCCTAGAAACTGCGCCGATGCAACGATAGGGCCCATATACTGTAAGACATATATATACTGTACGACAAATATACTGTAAGACATATATAATGTAAGACATATATACTGTAAGACATATATACTGTAAGACATATATACTGTAAGACATATATAATGTAAGACATATATACTGTAAGACATATATACTGTAAGACATATAGGGCTCTATCGTTGCAATGGCCTAAAAACTGCGCTTAGTGCCAGGCGCAGCGCAGATTAGTGGGTGTGGACCAGCACACTCGATATTTTGGTGTCGGCGCTACAGGCGGCCTTAAGCATTATAACCACGCCTTTTAAGCTTAAAATTATGCACAATCTGCTCATTGGGGAAGTGCAGTAAACGAATCACAAGCTTCCCTTTTAAGCTCCAATTCCACGGAGCGATCCAGTCAGGCTTCAGAAAAGCAGAGGGCTCTGATCCCTCCCTTTCATCCCCGTCTGTCTGTCTCCATATATAGGCTATTATTCCATATTATTATGCTTCTCAAACCAATCTAACTGCAGTTTAAATACTGCAAGTGTTAGGAATGATAGGGAGGGTTATTGTCCCTCTTCTCCTTTCTTCCTTGTTTCCTTTCCTAAACACTTGTGACTGGTTTTCATTGAGAAATGAGGGGTGGTTAAGCTGTGTGTCCAGGTGATGTCATTGAGGTGCGCACGCAGCCACTGAAGCAGATTTATGAATGAACACTGCCCAGGTGTGTGCGCGCGGCAGATTTTGAATGAATGCTCGAGACGCCACACCACGCCAGAGGACCGACACACTCACACACTTCTTTTTGGACCGATACACGTATTTATTGAGAACCAGCTTTTTGCTTTACATTGAGGATCCTTCCTAAAACAACTTAAACTGAACTGAAACGACAAAGACGGAGCTCGCCGCTCTGGAGAGCCAAGACGGTGCTGGCGAGGCCTTGTCATCAGAGGTCCGCTAACGTAGTCAGCTACTACATGACATCAATCTACTACTACGGTAAGCTGACCCACCTCTAGTCATTATTTCTCGTTTGGAAACCAGTCCTTTGTTTTGTCTGTTTCTATCCCCCCTTTTCTCCTCTTTAACACACTCCAGGTTAGGACTAGCTTCGATAGCTAAAATGCTACAAACACATCTTGTCCCCTAGACTGCTAGTCCGTAACATAAATTGGGGGCTCGTCCGGGATAAATCCGATTGTTTAAAATTAGCGTTAGTTTAGTCAGTACATCCAAACATTCTGTTTTTGTGGAAAAAGCACAGAGTTGGATTCAGCTCGTTAAAAGCCGTATGTGTCTAGGTTTAGCGTTAGGTCTGGCATACGCGCTACGAGCAGACTAGTTAGCTGTTCGGTGCAAACCATTTTTCCCACAAACAGACGTTTGCGTATGTATGTGAAACTGGTTAGCTTTAGAAATTAGGTGAGTACAATAATATAACGTTAAAATAATTACTGTGTGTGCTGGGGTTAAAAACGGGGATATAGCGTTGGTTAATGGGTCCCTGGTAAGTCTGGTTTGGCTGGTTAGCTGCTAGCTATTTTTTGGCTAAATCTTGTTAGCTTTGGCTGTCAGTTGTGTGAGTCTGTGCGGCAAGGTAAATAAACTTAACGTTGCTGGCAGTGGTCCGTCTGGTAAGTAGCATTGTAAGCGCTCTAGTATGGCTTTGGTGTGTAATGATGACATGTAATGATTTGTAGGAATAGTGACTTATTGTGAGCTAACGCTACGCTACCTCTTGCCTTGGTCTAATGGTTACGTTTTGTAAGTATGGCTGTTTGGCAATTCCTTTTTGAAGGTGATTTTGTATGGGTGTCTCACCCTTCGTCAGTCTACTTTTGTGCAGCTGATAACGTTGTGTTTTGTAAGTATGGCTGTTTGTAATTCCTTTAAAGGTGAAAGGCCATTTGGTAATTACCTGTAAGGTGATTTTGTGAGGACCTACTTTTGTGAGCAGTGGCTCTAACGTAACGTTTTGTGAGTAGGTTTTTGTAATCCCGTTTAAGGTGATTGTGTCAGTATTCTCCGTTTTTGTATTGACCCACTCTAGTGAGCGGTGGCGCTAATTAACTGTAATATCTGTAACCATGGCAGATTTCAATGTCGAGGATTTTTGTGGCGGTGATTTTGGGCGCAATGACTTGCGCAAACTTAAAAAAGAAGAGTTGCTTGCTGTGGCTGCTTTTTGTGAATTGGAGATTCCTCCAGAAATGAAAAAGCTACAGATTGTGGAGACTCTCATGTTAGAGCTGCAGGTGCAGGATCCTGTACAGAAGGAGAAGGAGAGAGAAGAAGAGAGAAAGAGAGCGGAGAAAGAGGATCGTCTGTTTCAGCTCGAGTTGGCACAAGTAGCAGCAAGAGAACAAGAGCGAAAAATTGAGCTTGCAAAATTAGCATTTGAGCAAGAAAAGCTTAAAGTGAACAACAATGCCTTGCAACGCAAACATGAAGTGCGCTTTAATGTATCCAGTTGTTTGAAACTCATGCCAAAGTTTAATCGTGACGATGTGGGATCTTTCTTTGATGCATTTGAGAAAATTGCCAGGGAGTTAGAATGGCCTGAAGACAAGTGGGCTCTGCTCATTCAGACCGTACTTGAGGGTAAAGCCCAGGAAGCTTACGCTGCACTCGACACGAATGAAAGCAGGGAGTATGATGCAGTAAGAAGGGTGGTTTTGGCCGCATATGAGGTGGTGCCAGAAGCCTACAGGCAGAGGTTTAGGTCTTTGCAGCGTAAACAAGGTGATACCTTTCTAGATCTCGCTAGGCAACAGGAGGCTGTGTTTGATAGGTGGCTAGCAGGCACAGACACCTATACCTTTCAAGACTTGCGGCAGCTTATGCTGGTGGAGCAATTTAAAACTAGCTTACCCCGGCATATTGAAATACATCTAAATGAGACAGCCGTTAATAACTTGAAGAAAGCCGCCATGGCAGCTGATTCGTATGAGTTAACTCATAGAGAAGTGCCTGGGAGAGGTAGGTTTGGTGGTAGACCGGATGGGAGGCAGACTGTAACAACTGCCCGGCCTGCGGAGGCGGCCCCCGAAGAGTTTAGTCCCACCTTTGTTCAGTCTCAAGGATCAGGGAAACGATTTGAGAAGCCATATGAGAAGTCACATGAGAGGTCATATTTTCCTAGAAATGACATCATTTGTAATTACTGTAAAAAGCCCGGCCATATGAAGTCCAGTTGTCTCAGTCTCAAGAGGAGAGACGGAGAGGGGAAAGCAGTAGGATTGGTCCGCACCTATGCTCAGATTGGTCCCTGTGAGGCGGATGGGTGGAACCTGTCGTCCTGCCCAATAGATAGAGAGTTTGAGGGTTTTGTGTCAAAAGGGGGAGTTTCTGGTGCGCCTGGTGGTAAGATGGTCCCGATCTCCATCTTGAGGGACACAGGTGCCACACAGTCCTTACTGCTCCAGGGTGTCATAGACCTACCTCCGGACACCTATTTACAGGCTTCTACCCTGTTGCAGGGCGTGGGAGGTGGTTTCATTAGGGCTCCTCTGCACAGGATTTATCTTGAGTCTAATGTTGTAAATGGACCAGTAGTGGTAGCCATTATTCCTTCTTTGCCAACGGAAGGGTTTGCTTTTGTGTTAGGTAATGATTTGGCTGGTACTAAAGTTTGCGTGACGCCCGTTGTGAGTGGAACACAGTGGTTGGAGCAGCTCCAAGATGAGGCTGTGATGCTAACTGAGATGGCCACACTAGAGCAAACTAGAGAAGTGCTCATTGAGGAGGTAGAGGCTGGAGAAGCCGGTAAAGAGTCAGAATCAACAGCTGATAACAACAGGGAGGCAAAGTCTCTAGCTGGCAGCGTACTTGAGATGACACAGGTGGAAGCTAATGGAGAGCACGGTGGAGTGTTAGAGCTAGCTACGAATGTGGATTCAGTTGGGCAGTCACCGCCAACTGGTGAGGAAAATCTGTCCCTCTGCCAGATTCCACACTTTTCTGAACCTAAGGCTGAGAATGAGACCTACAAGGAGAAAACAGATAGTTGCTTCATGAGCGAGGAGACATTGGTGTCAGTTGAGGGGTCTCATGACAACCACACGGCCCACGCAGAGTTAAATCTGGATGTGGTGGAAGACTGCAGAACAGAGGTTAGCGCCTCATATCTTTTTGGTCCAGGATGTCCCAGTTCCGTCAAATTGAGACTGGACGACTCTTTAAAACCTCTTGATGGAAAGTCTGACGTGAAGGATGTCAGGCGTGATGCTAAACTGCTTGAAATCACAGACACCGAGTTTGATGAGTACCCAGGTTATTTGACAGTGGCACAGGAAGGGGTTCATGTCATCGATCCTGATCCAGTGATGGGCAGAAATGTTTTGGAAGAAATGAATGCAGATAAGCGCCTGTTACCAAATAAGGCCAAGCCTAATGTATGCAAAAATGCAATCATTGCCGACTGTTGGTCCGCAGGATGAGGAAGAAAAAAAGTCAAAATATTTATGATGGAAATAAGAGTGGAACTTGTCTAAACGACAATGGAAGTTCTAATTAAATTAAATGATTCTCACTGCAAAAGGAGGATTTGTGGGTTATTAAACCTAGGTGATTCCTCATACAGTATTTTTGAAGTTTTCTATTCTAGATTTTGTGGTGACGGTTACATGTGAATTTTAAAGTTTTCTACTATTATACCGTTTATATTTTTGTAAATTTTGTATGTAAACAAAAAGAAAATGTGAAAATGTTAAGAGAAACATGATGAAAAAAAAACATACAAAAACACAGGTTGGAGCCCAATGTTTTTTTTTGTTGTAGGGAGGGAGGAATGTTAGGAATGATAGGGAGGGTTATTGTCCCTCTTCTCCTTTCTTCCTTGTTTCCTTTCCTAAACACTTGTGACTGGTTTTCATTGAGAAATGAGGGGTGGTTAAGCTGTGTGTCCAGGTGATGTCATTGAGGTGCGCACGCAGCCACTGAAGCAGATTTATGAATGAACACTGCCCAGGTGTGTGCGCGTGGCAGATTTTGAATGAATGCTCGAGACGCCACACCACGCCAGAGGACCGACACACTCACACACTTCTTTTTGGACCGATACACGTATTTATTGAGAACCAGCTTTTTGCTTTACATTGAGGATCCTTCCTAAAACAACTTAAACTGAACTGAAACGACAAAGACGGAGCTCGCCGCTCTGGAGAGCCAAGACGGTGCTGGCGAGGCCTTGTCATCAGAGGTCCGCTAACGTAGTCAGCTACTACATGACATCAATCTACTACTACGGTAAGCTGACCCACCTCTAGTCATTATTTCTCGTTTGGAAACCAGTCCTTTGTTTTGTCTGTTTCTATCCCCCCTTTTCTCCTCTTTAACACACTCCAGGTTAGGACTAGCTTCGATAGCTAAAATGCTACAAACACATCTTGTCCCCTAGACTGCTAGTCCGTAACACAAGCATGTAAATACGCTACACTATAGCAAGATCAAAGTGAAAAGAATGTTCTAAACGCATCAGCTAGAAAAATATAGCCTATCCCTATGCCATGATGAGATTAGATTGGTGAAAGTTTGTCCAGAATGATATCGTTTTGCTACCTTTTCTTCTCCCCTGCTGCACAGGTAGGATGATGCACATAAATATAGCCTACATTATGTAAAGTCATTGCATAAATGTGTTTTTATTGTAAAAGTAAATGTGAAGTAGGGCCAATTTATTGGAGCAGACATCACAGTAGGACATGACAGTAGAACCGTGTTACGCTGTCACTTATCTAAATCACGTTAAATCTGCAAGGGATATATATAGCCCCAGGATGACATATATGTTTCACATAGGGTTGTGTTTTGATTTCGATGTTTTATTTGGTCCAATATTGAAATCTTCTACAATTGCATGTTGTCTTAACATTAAACATTATTTATATCTACCTTTCTATCTATTTAGGCTCATTTGGTTACTATTTATTGTCGAAATGTATTACCCTCAATGCATGCTGGGAGATTTGGTGAACATTTGTTTGGCCAGAATGATATCGTTTTCTCTCGCCTTTTCTTCTCCCCCACTGCACAGGTAGGATGATGCAACAGCCTCTGAATGACGGGCTCAAAACTGTCATGTTATAAAAACTGTCATGTTGTTAAAACTGTCATGTTGTTATACTACGTACGGGAGAACAACTTTTTTTTTTCATCGGACTTTGTGCCTGTCTGAGCGCACGAGAGAGGGAGTGAGAGAGAGAGTGTGAGATCAGCAGAGGAGAAGCTGTGCGTGGAATATCCGTGGCGCACTGAATAAGGCCTGGTTTTCAAAAGCGCTAAGCGCTAAATTAACGCCAGGGGGGAAGATATCGTTAGGCCGGTATTTAAGGCCGAAACGCCCATTCTGGCCTATTCTGGCACTGCGCCACGCCTCTTCGGCGTAAAGCGCATTTCGTGGCCTAAAACCATGTTGCTATCTTCCCGAGGCAGGCGCAAGGCACGTTTTTTTGCGTTTAACGCCAGTTTCTGCGCCTAAGGCCTGTGGGAAAATAGAGCCCATCTACTGTAAAACATATAATGTAAGACATACAGTATATACTGTAAGACATATATACTGTAAGACATATATACTGTAAAACATATATAATGTAAGACATATACTGTATTAATATCTAATTCATCTGACCACCACTAGTGGAGTGTGTATGAGACTGTGTGTATTTGGCTCTGTGCTGTCATTTTGTTGATGTCTGTGCTATATGTCCACCTTGTTTCATTTTCCTCACTGTAACTCCAGCCCAGCGTCTGGGACTTAACGCTATAACTGCATTAACACAGCAATGTGTACGTGTGTGTGTGTGTGTGTGTGTGGGGGGGGGGGGGGGTGTAGGTCCTGACCCTAACACCTCCTATTGCCTTGTCAACCCCGAGGCTTACCTAACCCCTGACCTCAACACACACGTGTGTGCGGCACGCACGCACACACACACACACACACACACACACACACACACACACACACACACACACACATACACACACACACACACACCCACACACACACACACACACACGGAGTGAGTGGAGGTGTAGAGTTCTGTCTGGTAACCCGAGGGCTTTAAGGGTGATGAAGGCAAGATTTGAGGGGGCGAGGGATTGTGGCTGTGTGTGTGTGTGTGTGTGTGTGTGTGTGTGTGTGTGTGTGTGTGTGTGTGTGTGTGTCGTGGTGGGGGTCCATCTAAACATCTGTTGGGTGAAGGAGCCGACTGAGAGTAAATCACACACTTCACTGCTGGCCAATCAACAGAGAGAGGGAGAGAGAGAGCGAGAGAGAGAGC
>NC_139630.1:17910804-17913304 GCF_964638095.1 Poromitra crassiceps
CAGAACTCCTAGTGCAGTGGTTCTCAAACTTTTTCACCTCAACGACCCCTAAACTGACAGAAAATAGACCATGGACCCGCATTTGATAAGATTTTGTCCCAGGGTCCCCCATCTGATAAGAGTTTTGCTTTTAGATGTTTTATTACAGAAAGTGTGTGAAACCCACGACCAAAATAGAATGGAAATGATTATACTATAATTCACTATCATTATTATAGTGACAATAAATTATCCCGCTTTTTGCTGCGGAAACCCTGGAATTCCCTCAAGCACCCCTGGAACTGCCCTAGTATACCTGTTGAGTGGACACACAACATTTCATATTGTAGCATAGTATGGTACTGTAGTAGTACTACATAGTATGTAGTAGTATGGTACATACATACTGTGTTATGCAAAAACATATTTTCTTCACTACACTTAAACTCAAACACAGCGTTGAAATGTGTGTGTGTCAACATTGTGACATCCAGGATTAGCATGAGCATGCACCGTCTCCACTACCAGTGTGCCACATCCCACGCAAGCTACAGCTGAATCCTGTTCTCTTTTCAAAATGAGAACTAGCACTCGCAAGACGAAGAAGAGAAAACAATAGAAAAACAAGACAGTCCCGTCACGCAATAGAAGGTTTTAACTTGACAACAATAAACTTTCTAAATTGACCCTATAGCTTACTTCCTGTTGCAGTGTTTGCTAAGACGATAGCTGACAGGAAATAAGATAGCTTTCACAGCACAGATGAGAGGTGTCCAGGCTGTCTAACGAGTGACGTATGATAAAGAAGGAGGATTCAAACAGTTCAATGCCTTTTATTAGGTGCAGAGTATAGACTATATAACGTTTCTATTTACATCTTCATCAGAGTTAGTATGAACTGACTGATGAGCTGACTCTTCATGACTGTGAGGAAGTTGTAATATGGAAATGTTAGTCTTGTACTCTGCACCAGTGCACTGCTCCAGTGAATCCTTCTGCCGCGCTCCTGAAGCCGTGGAACTCCCTCTCTGACTGATGTATGGTATTCAGATAATACATTATAGTATAGAGGAAATAGCACAAAATGGCTGCTGTGAAAAAGGCCTATCAGTTGACGTTGCCATAGTTACTATTTCGTCCAATAAGCAGAATTTCGAGACCGTACTTGTAATATACTGTAGAATAAAACGTGAGACAATTTATGCTACTTTTTTATGATATATATACAGTATATATATATATATATATATACAGTATATATATATATATATATATATTAGGGGTGTCACGATACACTCAGTTCACGATACACTCAGTTCACGATACGATACGATACACGATATTGGGTTCACGATAACGATACAATATTTTAACAATATTTTTTTGCAATCGATTTGTAAGTTGAGGGGGCATCCTCCACGCTAATTTGAGTAATTTCACCATTTTCATCCTCCGTGTCTGTAACGTCCCTCGTCTGTTCAAACAAAGCAATGAAAAGGAGAGCGAGCATGCAATCAGATGCAGATCAGTGCCACCATGTTCAGCTTCTTTTTCTCACGATATGAGATTTCATCTCAACGATACATATTGTCACGTTTTGATATCGCGATATATTGTGGGACGATATATTGTGACATCCCTAATATATTTATATATATATATATATGGGGTCGCCCCCCCCCCCCCCCCAATAGGTTAGGCTATTTGAATGAAACTTATTTAAAAAGAAAGTGAAAATAATATTGCAAAAGCAGTTATATAACCATGTTATTAGGCTATTCTGCAGACTTACAAACTATTTTACTTTGAAATGGTTACATTTTAAATTAGTGCTGCGGAGATCTCACTCGCTTTCAGAAGGACAATAACCTTCAAAAGCTGTGAATATTTGCTTTACTTTAAACTGATGGAAAGGTAAGAATGTTTACCTGCACAGGTACATCTGAGAACTAAGCACATAGTGGAAAAGCCTTCACAAAATAGCCTTTTCTTTCTTTCTTTTTTTCAAGCGAGCAACAAACAGTTTTACTGCGACTATTTTGGAAATGATTTCTGAAAGGCTGAACACCAACAAAAAAGATTGAAGATGATAAATATTTAGTTTGATAAAAGTATGTTATGAATATAGGCAATTACACGTTATTAAAAGCAGACTAACTGCAGCTGCAGCGTGCACTGCCAATTAACCAATTAATCCAACAGGTGGCGTTGCTGCATGCCTTGTTAAAATGTAAAATCTAAACTGTCAGTAGCCTATCTCCAAAAATATGAGCATTCAAAACAACATGTGAAAGGACTTAGATAGACCCAACTTGAAGAAGAAAAACATGATGAATCCACTTGGAAGGACTGCAGGAAACACTGGACAGGCTTTGGACGTGCGTAATTGCTGCAGCGCTTTGGAAATGCAATACCACATCGTTCAAATTAAAAAGATAACTGCCAAGTCGCCTTTGGATGAAACGATTTCAACAATTTCAATAGGCTACAGTATCTATCCTACAGCATGTTGGATGACAGC
>NC_139630.1:17915804-17940804 GCF_964638095.1 Poromitra crassiceps
GCACTTGTGCCTCTCCCCTGTCACCCTTCTCTGTCTCTCTCTGAAACCAGGCCTATTCAGTGCGCCAGTGCTCTTCTGCCTCTGAGTCACCCTTCTCTCTCTCTCTCTGACTCCCTCGCTCAAACAGACACAACACATAGCAGCACCCAGCTTCCCATAGGAAATAGCAGTTGTAAGTTTACTGCCTGTGAATGTCCACTCCCAGCATGCAATTGGGTCCTCCATTTCGCTACTAAATAGAGCCGAAATAGATATAAAAGGTAGATCTAAAATAATGTGTAATGGTAAGACAACCTGCAATTGTCGAACATTTCAATATTGGACCAAATAAAACATGAAATGAAACACCACCCTATGTGAAACATATATGTCCTCTTGAGCCTATATATACCCTGTGTGGATTTAACGTGATTTAGGTAAGTGACAGCGGAACGCGCTTCGGAAGCTTCTACTGTCATCTGCTATACTGTGATGTGCGCTCCAATAACTTCGCCCTACTCCACATTTAGTTTTACAATAAAAACACATTTATGCAATGACTTTACATAATGTAGGGTATATTTATGTGCATCATTCTACCTGCAGCAGGGGAGATAAAACGATATCTTTCTGGACAAACTTTCACCAATCTAATAGGCTATATTTTTCTAGCTGATGCGTTTAGTACATTATTTTCACTTTGATCTTGCTATAGTGTAGCGTATTTACATGCTTGCAGTATTGAAACTGCAGTTAGATTGGTTTGAGAAGCATAATAATATGGAATAATAGCCTATAATGCAGACAGACAGGCTGGATGAAGGGGGGGGGGGGGGGGGGGCAGAGCGTTTGGCTTTCGTCTGGTTTTGCGGGATCACTGGAATTGGAGCTAAAAAGGCAAGCGTGCGATTCGTTTATTGCACTTATCCAATGAGCATGACGGTGCATAATTTTACGCCTAAAAGGCGTGGTTGTAATGCTTTGGGCTGCATCTAGCGCCAGCACGACGATATCAAGTGCGCCTTTCCACGCCCACTGCTTTGATCTGCGCCTGCCGCTCGGCCTAGAAACTGCGCCGATGCAACGATAGGGGCCTAGATACCAAGCAGGCCAGGCCGATACGGGCCGACGCGCGTGCCGGCGTCCCAAAAATTTGGGCCGTTTAAAGCTCAATTTGGGCCGTTTGAAGCCAGATTTGGGCCGTTTGAAGCCCAATTTGGGTCGTTTAAAGCCAGATTTGGGCCGTTTGAAGCCCAATTTGGGCCATTTGAAGCCCAATTTGGGCCAAGTCAAATTTTACAATGAGATGCACCCACTTTACCCCTGAATAAAGTAATAAAACCACTAGTAAACCAGTAGGCGGCGCCTGGCCTGCTGTTCAGTGAGTGGCCTGACTGGCACAATTTTTTTTTTTTTTTTTTTGCAGGCCAGGCCAGGCCACCGGGCATTTGCCCGACGTGCCCGATTATGCAGTCCGTGCCTGATCTTGTTGATTCTTTTGTTTTTTGGTAGGTAGCTGAATGCGCGATTCAATTCCAGCGTGGCATCATGGCGGCTTTGTTTACACCTGATGACCTACTGACATACTTCCTTGTAGTGCAGGTTAATTAACTTATGAATGAACTCTTAGCTTGCTTATTAGCCACACGTAGTTCATGATAATGGGGTGCGAATTTAATAATAATAATAATAAAAAAAAAAAAAAAAAATTTTTAAATATTCCAAAACATCTCGCGGGCCGGATGAAACCTGCCCGCGGGCCGGATCCGGCCCGCGGGCCATATCTCTGACATCCCTGGTCTACTGTGTAGGCTGCAGTGAGAAAACACTGTCGATGTGCTTGCCTAACGTTAAATGCCGACCGGGTACAGCCATCGGCTCCTCGCAGCAGCAGTAACGCTCGCTATGAACATGTAACTGAAGTCGGCCGCAGTGTAGCTTCTGAATGTTGCCAAGCGTGTGTCGCGTGTGCAGGCACGTCAGAGTTTCTGAGAAGACTATCGTTTCTAACTGATTACATGGAGCGCTCAGCGGGAAGCGTCACCAACATTTCCACTCTAGAGGGTGGTTTCAAAATGTGTCGTTTCCTAAGCGCGAATTCGCCGTCGCCATCTTAACGGGAGGCACTGACGATAAAATAATTCCCCGTTTCCATAGGAAACCGTCCTCGTGTAAAGTGCCCCACAGTCTCTGCATTTATCCCATCCAGGCTTGTCCTCCCTCCAGGGGGCAGCCAGGAGCAGTGGGCAGCTTTCTTGTGTACAGGGGACCATCTTTAAACATTGTATATATATATATATATATATATATATCAATGAAAATTTCCCCGATTTTCTACTCCTCATCCGTGATTACTGTCATCAGAGGCTCTACCAGGCTCATTTTTAAAGCTGTAGTGAAGATACTTACAGTACGGATTACCCCCCACAGGTCGGCATGCAAGTGAACCCCAGATTAATTGCTAATTTAAGTTAAATTAAGTGAAATACAGTTTAACTGCTGCTATTACTTTTTGAAAGTGTAACAATTAGTTGCAGTGAAACGAGACAGATGCGTCACGTTACGTTCGGGCGAGTGAGTGACATCCCGTATAGGCTGTGAAGCTCGGGCATTTTCACTGGTGTAACTGTGAAACTGTGCATGCTTGTCATCAGTGAAATAGATCACAAGATTGTGGTGTTTATGCAACTCGCGGCGATGCTGCCTGGCTGCAGCTTGTCTGCCTTCCCCTCGAACAACACAGAGAAAGCTCCACTCGCTGTGAGGAACTGCCAGGGTGTGTTCAAACTGTAAAACGGTGTGCACCATTTGCTACGGTTGCCAAGTTGTTTCCTCCACGATTCAAAGCACCGCTGTTTCCGTTTGAATACTGGTCAGTCAGTGGTTCTCAACCTATGGTACGGGTACCCCACGGGACTCAGCTCCCTCTCATACTCGAGGCTGAGGGCTGAACCAGCTGTCTCTTTGCCTGTCTGTAGCATAGGCCTGTAACCAATCACATAGTGCTGAGGGCGGGACACTGAGCAAGACTACAGAGACAGACAGGAGAGGTTTCTGCATCAGAGTCAAAGTAGCAAATAATTGTATTTTTATAAAAAAAAAAAGAGTACGGTAGATAATTAGGCTACGACTTTTTTTTTAATTCATATTCTTGTTTCTATGTAGCCTATACCACTATGATGAGAACATCTGCACTGTTTGTATAGCCTATTTGAATGTTTTTTTTCATTAATCAAAGTAGCACATTTGAAAAATTATTTAAAAAAAATAGCTGATCCAAAAAATTGTCCAATCTGTGAGTTTTGTGATCTGTTGCACTACTAGTGGTCTAAATACATGAAACTGGAATTGTGCCCCTTTTTATTTCATAGATAATATCATTAGATATTTTAATGATATATTGACTGCTGAACTGGAAATGTCCGCAATTTTCATTTCAGAAATCTGCTCACTTTACTCTAGTATATCCAGCACATCTGTGAGGCCCCCTAGACCTCTATTTCACCCAGGGAAGAGCAGCCACACACCGGCTGTTTACAACAGACAACATCAAAGCTTTCACACACTGGATGTAGCTTCAATCACTATTGTGTTCTATCAGTTGGTGACACAGAGCCGCTCTCTCTCTCTCTCTCTCTCTCTCTCTCTCTCGCTCTCTCTGTCTCTCTCTCTCTCTCTCTCTCTCTCTCTCGCTCTCTCTGTCTCTCTCTTCTCTCTCTGTCTCTCTCTCTCTCTCTCTCGCTCTCTGTCTCTCTCTCTCCCCCTCTCTCTCTCTCTCTCTCTCTCTCGCTCTCTCTCTCTGTCTCTCTCTCTCTCCCCATCTCTTCCTGTCTGTATTATTCTCCTCAATTCCATAATGTTATCTCACACATAATCCTATTTACTCTGTCTTCTTCCCCTCTCTGCCTCCTTCCTGAACCCATTGAACTGACCCCGCCCCCCCACCCCCACCCACTTCCTGTTTAGAGGAACAATTAAAGGATTGTTCCAGCAGCCTGGATGTAGAGCGGTCAGCAGCACATCAGCTGGACAGAGCCACACAACACATCAGCTGGACAGAGCCACACAACACATCAGCTGGACAGAGACACACAACACATCAGCTGGACAGAGACACACAACACATCAGCTGGACAGAGACACACAACACATCAGCTGGACAGAGACACACAACACATCAGCTGGACAGAGCCACACAACACATCAGCTGGACAGAGACACACAACACATCAGCTGGACAGAGCCACACAACACATCAGCTGGACAGAGCCACACAACACATCAGCTGGGCAGAGCCATAGAATACATCAGTTATGGGACGTGGTCCCCACGCCATTAATATGTGGTCCAAAACGATGGGCCGGTGTGACATTTCCAGGGTTGGGGAGTAACGGAATAGACATATTTCAAATACAGTATTTCAAATATGAGTAACTGTATTCCATGACAGTTACAGTTTAAATTGGTGGTATACGTTCAGGCGATGCCTCGTCAGAGACGCATCATAGCTGGGGGGCGTGGTCAGCGTGGGGGGAAACCACCTGACCTCGTCATAGACGCATCATAGCTGGGGGGCGTGGTCAGCGTGGGGGAAAACCACCTGACCTTGTCATAGACGCATCATAGCTGGGGGGCGTGGTCAGCATGGGGGAAACCACCTGACCTCGTCATAGACGCATCATAGCTGGGGGGGCGTGGTCAGCGTGGGGAAAACCACCTGACCTTGTCATAGACGCATCATAGCTGGGGGGCGTGGTCAGCGTGGGGGAAAACCACCTGACCTTGTCATAGACGCATCATAGCTGGGGGGCGTGGTCAGCATGGGGGAAACCACCTGACCTCGTCATAGACGCATCATAGCTGGGGGGGCGTGGTCAGCGTGGGGAAAACCACCTGACCTTGTCATAGACGCATCATAGCTGGGGGGCGTGGTCAGCGTGGGGGAAAACCACCTGACCTTGTCATAGACGCATCATAGCTGGGGGGCGTGGTCAGCGTGGGGGAAACCCCCTGACCTCGTCATAGACGCATCATAGCTGGGGGGCGTGGTCAGCGTGGGGGGAACCCCCTGACCTCGTCATAGACGCATCATAGCTGGGGGGGCGTGGTCAGCGTGGGGGAAACCACCTGACCTCGTCATAGACGCATCATAGCTGGGGGGCGTGGTCAGCGTGGGGGGAACCCCCTGACCTCGTCATAGACGCATCATAGCTGGGGGGGGCGTGGTCAGCGTGGGGGAAACCACCTGACCTCGTCATAGACGCATCATAGCTGGGGGGCGTGGTCAGCGTGGGGAAAACCACCTGACCGTCACGACAGCACCTTTCTGCCAACCCGGCATTCCCACAGACTGACTGCATCTGTTCTGAATACACCTACTGTCTTTTGGTTGTTCACTTTTTCATCATATCATTTGTTTGCATTTGCATGTAATGTATATACATACCAGACATTAGGGCTGCCACTAACGTGATTATTTTCATAATCGATTACTCTGTCGATTATTTTCTCGATTAATCGATTAGTTGTTTGGTCTATAAAATGTCAGAAAATGGTAGCAAATGACAATCAGTGTTTCCCAAAGTCCAAGATGACGCCCTCAAATGTCTTGTTTTTGTCCACAACTCAAAGATAATATCAGTTTACTGTCATACAGGAGTAAAAAAAAAAACAGAAAATATTCACATTTCAGAAGCTGGAATCAGAGAATTTGATTAATTGATTATCAAAATAGTTGTCGATTAATCTTTTGACGATGGACTAATGGATGAATGGTGGCAGCTCTACCAGACATACCAGGTTAGACTTTCAGCACAATTCTAACATACATAATACAAGAAATTCAGATCACCTTAAAACCTCTTGCATTGCCCCGTAACACGGGCGTTACATTTCTGATTATTTGCTGTTTATCTGTCATTAACGTGATGAATTAGGTGGTTAATTCTGAACAATGCTGTTCATGCTACAGACCAAATTAATCGTCTAAATCTTGCGCATCGAACCATGTCTTCCTTTTTCGGATCAGATCAACACAGCAGAAGTTATAGCTGTCTTTGTACAAAGACAAAGACAACATTTCAGATTATTTGGCTTTTTCAAATGGCTTTTTGGAAATCCGCCTAGGTATCTCCCTACAAAAACCACTGCCAAATACTCATGTTTTGGTATTTTTTCATCTTCTTTGAGTTGGGATGTGGTAAGGCCTGTGGCTATGTCTCCATTGGGTTTCTAGCCATAAATACAACAACCACATGTAACTGTTTACACTCTAAAAGTGTTTTTTATTCTAGGCGAGAATCAACCACTGTGTTTGAGCTGGTGTTACTCAGGGTCAGTAACACATAGAGTCATTCTGACACTTGGACCAGACACTTCAAAGTCTTACCTTTCAGAAAAGGTCAGGCAGTTGTCTGTAACCCTAGCGGTTCAGCCACAGTAAGCATTTTAGTTTGGGTATGTCGTTTTCACCATTTTCTTCAGAAATAGGTGGCTTTAGAAGAGGACTCTTTCAAATCTAAACTTAGAATCTCCCACCCTGATGAGTCACACAGCCCACATACACCTCACACTGCCTCTCATTGTCTATTTGCTTATACTTCTAGTGACATATTATTTCATATATATTCTCTAATATATCTTTTGAGTGATACTGTGTATGTATTTATGCACGCTCGGAGACTCTGGAGACTTCTTCTTCTGTGGTGTTTTATGGCAATTGGCATCCTTTATGTTGCATTACCGCCTCCTTCTGGATTTATCCATCCACTGTTTCCTTACATTCTCTTCTTCCTTCCTCTTCCGACCAGACTCTGGAGACGATGCGCCATAGTGTTGTGGGATTGGGCAATTGAAGGCACCATTATCCCTGCTGAACATTGTACACTCTTTGTGACCATGAGCCAATCGAATTACAGCAAAGCAAATGGCAGGCTCCTGATTGGCTCTACACAAAGATGTCCCTATCGTTGCATCGGCGCTGTTTCTAGGCCGAACGCCTGGCGCAGCTCAAATCAGTGGGCGTGGACCAGCGCACTTGATATCGTCGTGCTGGCGCTAGACGCAGCCTCAACCATTACAACCACGCCTTTTAAGCGTAAAATTATGCACCGTCATGCTCATTGGATAACTGCAATAAACGAATCGCACGCTTGCCTTTTTAGCTCCAATTCCAGTGATCCCGCAAAACCAGACGAAAGCCAAACGCTCTGCCCCCCCCCCCCCCCCTCCCTTCATCCAGTCGGTCTGTCTGCATTATAGGCTATTATTCCATATTATTATGCTTCTCAAACCAATCTAACTGCAGTTTCAATACTGCAAGCATGTAAATACGCTACACTATAGCAAGATCAAAGTGAAAATAATGTTCTAAACGCATCAGCTAGAAAAATATAGCCTATTAGATTGGTGAAAGTTTGTCCAGAAAGATATCATTTTCTCTCGCCTGCTGCAGGAAGGATGATGCACATAAATATAGCCTACATTATGTAAAGTCATTGCATAAATGTGTTTTTATTGTAAAACTAAATGTGGAGTAGGGCCAAGTTATTGGAGCGGACATCACAGTATAGTAGATGACAGTAGAAGCTTCCGAAGCGCGTTCCGCTGTCACTTATCTAAATCACGTTAAATCCACACAGGGTATATATAGGCTCAAGAGGACATATATGTTTCACATAGGGTGGTGTTTCATTTCGCTGTTTTATTTGGTCCAATATTGAAATGTTGTACAATTGCAGGTTGTCTTACCATTACACATTATTTTAGATCTACCTTTTATATCTATTTCGGCTCATTTGGTTGCTATTTAGTAGCGAAATGGAGGACCCAATTGCATGCTGGGACAGGGACATTCACAGGCAGTAAACTTACAACTGCTATTTCCTATGGGAAGCTGGGTGCTCACTGCTGCTATGTGTTGTGTCTGTCTGAGCGAGGGAGTCAGAGAGAGAGAGAGAAGGGTGACAGAGAAGCGGCAGAAGAGCACTGGCGCACTGAATAGGCCTGGTTTCAGAGAGAGACAGAGAAGGGTGACAGGGGAGAGGCAGCAGAAGAGCACTGGCGCACTGAATAGGCCTGGTTTTCAAAGGCGCAAAGCGCTAAATTTACGGCAGGTGCGAAGATAGCAGTACGCCGAGATTTAAGGCCGACACGCCCACTTTGGCCCATTCTGGGACTGCGCCACGCCCATTCGGCCTAAAGCGCATTTGGCAGCGTAAAGCCATATTGATATCGTCCCAAAACAGGCGCAAGGCACGTTTTTTTGCATTTAAGGCCCGTTTTAGCGCCGAAGGCCTGTGGGAGAATAGGGCCCGTAGCATCCAAACTTCCTTGCCATTCCTTTTGTTAATTGCTCATTGATTGACACAGGCCTCTGTGCTTCCTTCACAGGCAGAGAGGCGGGCTTACCGCGAGGCTGAGATGAGCATGATGGACGACCTGTCAGAGGGCGACTTTCAGAAAGAGGAGGAGCCAGCCAGCCCAGCCCCTCCCCCTCCCCAGCAACACACAGACCCCGCCTCTCCGACAGTCGCCGTGACACCAGAACCTGTTGCCAGGGCACACCAGCCCAGGCCCAGAGATGTGGAGTACCAGGTAAAACATCTAATACTTGTACCTTAAAGGGACAACTTACCCTAAAATCCAAAATACATATTTTTCTCTCGCCTTTAGTGCTATTTATCCACCTAGATCTTTTTGGTGTGAGTTGCAGAGTTCTGGAGATATCGGCCATAGATATGTAATACAATGGAACTGCATGGCGCTGGGCTTGTGGTGTTCAAAGCGCCAGAAAATACATTTGAAAAACTCAACAGCGATGTCTCTTTCCAGAAATCATGACCCTGTTAACTTACTCAAGATAATCCACAGACCCTGTTGTGAGCAGTCTCATGTAGTACTCAGGCCCATCCTTACTTTATGCGTTCACATCACGCAAACACTTTCTAAACTTTCTCACACACTAAGATGCCTGGGAAAATATTGTTCTCACACACTGAAGCTAACTTCACACTAGGTGCTCCGAGACAAACAACCCCAGATTAGAGACAAATCACGTTAGCTCGGTGCAAATCCACGCTCGCTTGTTAAGTGTGAACTGTCCACAGACGTGAGCAGAGACGTCCCTGATGAGCTGAGGTTCCACAGATATCTAGTCTGCTAAATATATAAACGGCCTGGGTGATGTGTGCTGTCTGCAGCACGCTACAAACAGGCAAGTGGTCTGACAGAGGAGGCCATTCTCACAAACTGCTGTCCCACCATCATTGTTTTTGTAAATTAGCATTCAAGTAGAAATCGGGGGTGGCGCTGTGGCGCCCGCAGGCCACGTTCAGAAAAATGTTAAAAAAAAAAAAAAAAAAATACACAAACAAGACAAAACAGACAAACAGGCTCAGACACAGGGGAAAGAAAGGAAAAACAAAAAAATATAATTAGAAAAATTTATTTTTTATTTGTTTTTCTCCTCCCTTCCCACAATAACACACAAATGTAGAAAATAATTGGTTTAACAATGCATACGTTTTAAAAACGTTTATTGTCTGTGTATAATTTATTGTCTGTGTATAATTTATTGTCTGTGTAGAATTAATTATTGATGAACTATTTCGATCCGCCTGGGCTGGGGTCAAAGTTTAGTTTTACGTTACGTCACTACGTCATTCACTCTGCGACAGTGTGACTGCCAGCTGCCAATGATTATATCAGTTGGTTAAGCTAAATGATGGAAAGCAAGAACAATGGCAGAAAAGCGAAAGAAAAAAGATTACCAATTTCAAGAGGAGTGGGAGGAAGAGTTCTTCTTCACAACAGTGAAAGAAAAGACTGTGGGCCCTATTCTCCCACAAGCCTTCGGCGCTAAAACGGGCCTTAAACGCAAAAAAACGTGCCTTGCGCCTGTTTTGGGACGATATCAATATGGCTTTAGGCTGCCAAATGCGCTTTAGGCCGAATGGGCGTGGCGCAGTCCCAGAATGGGCCAAAGTGGGCGTGTCGGCCTTAAATCTCGGCGTACTGCTATCTTCGCACCTGCCGTAAATTTAGCGCTTTGCGCCTTTGAAAACCAGGCCTATTCAGTGCGCCAGTGCTCTTCTGCTGCCTCTCCCCTGTCACCCTTCTCTGTCTCTCTCTGAAACCAGGCCTATTCAGTGCGCCAGTGCTCTTCTGCCGCTTCTCTGTCACCCTTCTCTCTCTCTCTCTGACTCCCTCGCTCAGACAGACACAACACATACTGTAGCAGCACCCAGCTTCCCATAGGAAATAGCAGTTGTAAGTTTACTGCCTGTGAATGTCCCTGTCCCAGCATGCAATTGGGTCCTCCATTTCGCTACTAAATAGCAACCAAATGAGCCGAAATAGATATAAAAGGTAGATCTAAAATAATGTGTAATGGTAAGACAACCTGCAATTGTAGAACATTTCAATATTGGACCAAATAAAACATCGAAATGAAACACCACCCTATGTGAAACATATATGTCCTCTTGAGCCTATATATACCCTGTGTGGATTTAACGTGATTTAGATAAGTGACAGAGGAACGCGCTTCGGAAGCTTCTACTGTCATCTGCTATACTGTGATGTCCGCTCCAATAACTTGGCCCTACTCCACATTTAGTTTTACAATAAAAACACATTTATGCAATGACTTTACATAATGTAGGCTATATTTATGTGCATCATCCTTCCTGCAGCACGCGAGAGAAAATGATATCTTTCTGGACAAACTTTCACCAATCTAATAGGCTATATTTTTCTAGCTGATGCGTTTAGAACATTATTTTCACTTTGATCTTGCTATAGTGTAGCGTATTTACATGCTTGCAGTATTGAAACTGCAGTTAGATTGGTTTGAGAAGCATAATAATATGGAATAATAGCCTATAATGCAGACAGACAGACTGGATGAAGGGAGGGGGGGGGGGCAGAGCGTTTGGCTTTCGTCTGGTTTTGCGGGATCACTGGAATTGGAGCTAAAAAGGCAAGCGTGCGATTCGTTTATTGCAGTTATCCAATGAGCATGACGGTGCATAATTTTACGCTTAAAAGGCGTGGTTGTAATGGTTGAGGCTGCGTCTAGCACCAGCACGACGATATCAAGTGCGCTGGTCCACGCCCACTGATTTGAGCTGGGCCAGGCGCTCGGCCTAGAAACAGCGCCGATGCAACGATAGGGACCTGTATGTCTCGATTAAATGCATAATACTCACTATTTAAAGGTAAATCGAGCAAATTTCAACAGGTAGCCCCCCACATGACTCTCTACCCTTCAGGTAGCCCTCGACCTCAAAAAGGTTGGTGACCCCTGAGCTAGTGTGTAGGAGCTAGTGTGTAGGAGCTAGTGTGTAACATGCCTCGGCCAATACTGAGTGTTCATGTAGGAGAAATTTGAGTGGATTGAGTCTCGCTCCCTCAAAAGCTTTCCATTAGAAATGATGACTTGAGAGATGGAACTTTACAGTTGCATTACCCTCATATGACCTGAGGTGAAACTGGACTCTCCTGTGCTGACTGCCACATTCTGTGTGTGTGTGTGTGTGCGTGTGTGTGTGTGTGTGTGTGTGTGTGTGTGTGTGTGTGTGTGTGTGTGCGTGCGTGCGTGCGTGTGTGCGTGTGCGTGTGCGTGTGCGTGCGCGTGCGCGTGCGTGTGTGCGTGTGCGTGTGCGTGTGTGTGTGTGTGTGTGTGTGTGTGTGTGAGCAGGACGGCAGGGGCTTTGTGATTGGTGCGCTGGTGTTCGGTAAGCTGCGGGGGTTCTCCTGGTGGCCTGGCAGGATCGTGTCCTGGTGGATGAGTGGGCGGAGTCGAGCTGCAGAGGGCACCCGCTGGGTCATGTGGTTCGGAGACGGCAAGTTCTCCGTGGTGAGTACCAACACCCTCCGCCATTTTGATTTAGGGGACCTACTGGGACAACGTTTGCCCCCACTGTCTGGGAAAAACGGGGGCACTTAAAACATAGTAATTAGTGCATAAATTTGCTCAAGCGTAGTTTCTGTGTGAGTGTGTTCTTCTTCGTCATCTTCTGGCAACCAGCCTGTAGTTTCTGAGTGTGTGTGTGTGTTAGAGATGAAAATTAAAAGTAAACGAATGAAAATAAAATAAGAGTTTCTTAGAGGCAATCCTTGCCCCTTGCTCATGGTTTTTAGGGGCATTCTGAGATTTCTTGGGGCATTTTTCCCCCTGGCTAAATTCCTACAGTGAACTGAACTGAACTGATTGGATTTGGAGTTCAGTCATGCTACATACTACCAACAAGTTAGAATGTATGAGCTGGCCTTGGTTAAACTCCACTCTTGGAGGCACTTACTCTGTTATACATCATCTATCTGTGATGTTTCATCATGCACCCCCCCCAGAATTCCTTTCAACAGCCCCAGAAGGGCTATGACTTGTTGTTTTGAATCAAAGGCAAGCATAACGGCATATCTACTGTAAATAAATATATATAGCTTATACATATAGTAAATATAGCTACATAGTAAATATATATATAGTAAATATAGCTTATACATATAGTAAATATAGCTACATAGTAAATATATATATAGCTTATACATATAGTAAATATAGCTACATAGTAAATATATATATAGTAAATATAGCTTATACATATAGTAAATATAGCTACATAGTAAATATATATATAGCTTATACATATAGTAAATATAGCTACATAGTAAATATATATATAGTAAATATAGCTTATGTTCAAAATACATACTACAGCATGCACTGGGACGCGTCATCAGTGATGTTAGCTGGGGTCATAAGGTGTTTCGGGTCTGACAACATCATACACCCTCGCCCAGTAGACCCAGCCGAGGCCGATAAGGACTCCGACCCGCGTCCCAGAAGCAGCCGCTCACGGATCAGCCTTCCTACTCTGTCTGCAATGTTGCCCGCGGAAGGGCTGATCACGCCCAATCCGCTGCAATAGAGCTGGAGGCTCAGGCCCTGTGGGTTTCTCCCGGCCGCGCTCCTCCTCGCTTATACATACCTAGTAAATATAGCTACATAGTAAATATATATAATATATATAGTAAATATAGCTAATATATAGTAAATATAGCTACATAGCCAACTTGTTTGTGAATGTCTGTGATTGTAGCTGCACTCCTTACTCAAATCATAAGTCTTGTGGCTGCATTGCATTCTGGTCCCTACTCGAGCTCAACAGTCACATGACACAGGGCTGGCAGTCACATGACATAGAGCTGGGCAGTATATGGATATCGTGATATGAGACTATATATATCATCTTAGATTTTGGATATCGTGACATGGCATAAGTGTTGTATTTTCCTGCTTTTAAAGGCTGCATTTCAGCAAGATGATAACTGTTCTTTCTCTTAGGCCTAATTGTCTGCACCCACTTAGTCATTATATACACATTACTGATGATTATTGATCCAAAAGCTCATGGTGTAAATATTTAGTGAAAGCAGCAATAAACATGTAAGTCTTGTTTTAATAAAGTGCCTGTGATGTTTCACATGTGGCTTTCACTTACAACTGAACATTTAGCCCACTTTGTATGGAGAACACAGAGATAGAGTATTTGTGTATCAACATTCAGCCTGAACATATCCAGATAGGGTTTTTGGTCCATCATCGCCCAGCCTTAACGTAACACCTCGGTTCCGGAAGAATATTTTCCCATTCATATTCTAATGGCTGCCGTTTAAGACGCTGGTCCCGCCCACTGCCGCTCAGAGTGCTCTCCTAATTGGCTGAAACGCTTTGTCGCTGATTGGCCAAAAATGCCGGAACGGATTATGGCAGGAGTCCCCAATTACTTTTCACCAAGGGCCACATTTTGCTGAGGGCCGGGGGCTGGGGGCCGAACGGCAACGGCCGGCACGAAAAATGTGGAGCATTTGAAGGCAGGTTTAGAGGAATAACTCTTCCGGAACCAAAGGTGACATCACCATGTCATGTGACTGTTGAGCTCTACTTCAGGGCCCTAAATCACCTGCAGCAGGAATGTAGGTGGGATGGTTTTGTGTTTGCCTGCTTTAATCCCATGATTTGCTGCCATCACATGTTGTCTTCACATTCCTGACTGTGTCTGTTTGCAGGTTTGCGTGGAGAAGCTGATGCCTCTGAGCTCCTTCTCCTCTGCCTTCCACCAGCCCACCTACAACAAGCAGTCCATGTACCGTAAAGCCATTTACGAGGCTCTGCAGGTAAACTACAACAAGCAGTCCATGTACCGCAAAGCCATTTACGAGGCTCTGCAGGTAAACAACAACAAGCAGTCCATGTACCGTAAAGCCATTTACGAGGCTCTGCAGGTAAACTACAACAAGCAGTCCATGTACCGTAAAGCCATTTACGAGGCTCTGCAGGTAAACTACAACAAGCAGTCCATGTACCAAACAACAAGCAGTCCATGTACCGCAAAGCCATTTACGAGGCTCTGCAGGTAAACTACAACAAGCAGTCCATGTACCGTAAAGCCATTTACGAGGCTCTGCAGGTAAACTACAACAAGCAGTCCATGTACCGCAAAGCCATTTACGAGGCTCTGCAGGTAAACTACAACAAGCAGTCCATGTACCGTAAAGCCATTTACGAGGCTCTGCAGGTAAACTACAACAAGCAGTCCATGTACCGTAAAGCCATTTACGAGGCTCTGCAGGTAAACAACAACAAGCAGTCCATGTACCGTAAAGCCATTTACGAGGCTCTGCAGGTAAACTACAACAAGCAGTCCATGTACCGTAAAGCCATTTACGAGGCTCTGCAGGTAAACTACAACAAGCAGTCCATGTACCGCAAAGCCATTTACGAGGCTCTGCAGGTAAACTACAACAAGCAGTCCATGTACCGTAAAGCCATTTACGAGGCTCTGCAGGTAAACTACAACAAGCAGTCCATGTACCGTAAAGCCATTTACGAGGCTCTGCAGGTAAACTACAACAAGCAGTCCATGTACCGTAAAGCCATTTACGAGGCTCTGCAGGTAAACTACAACAAGCAGTCCATGTACCGTAAAGCCATTTACGAGGCTCTGCAGGTAAACTACAACAAGCAGTCCATGTACCGTAAAGCCATTTACGAGGCTCTGCAGGTAAACTACAACAAGCAGTCCATGTACCGTAAAGCCATTTACGAGGCTCTGCAGGTAAACTACAACAAGCAGTCCATGTACCGTAAAGCCATTTACGAGGCTCTGCAGGTAAACTACAACAAGCAGTCCATGTACCGTAAAGCCATTTACGAGGCTCTGCAGGTAAACTACAACAAGCAGTCCATGTACCGTAAAGCCATTTACGAGGCTCTGCAGGTAAACAACAACAAGCAGTCCAGGGTGGGGGGTGAAGGTATTATTATTATGTATGAGAATGCATTTCTCCATCGAGATTTTCAAGTGGGACATGAGTCGGACCAAGTTGGACCCGCTGACCAGGCTCGAGGGTTTGTCATTATAGAGACCTGACCAGGCTCCAGGGTTTGTCATTATAGAGACCTGACCAGGCTCGAGGGTTTGTCATTATAGAGACCTGACCAGGCTCGAGGGTTTGTCATTATAGACACCTGACCAGGCTCCAGGGTTTGTCATTATAGAGACCTGACCAGGCTCAAGGGTTTGTCATTATAGAGACCTGACCAGGCTCGAGGGTTTGTCATTATAGACACCTGACCAGGCTCCAGGGTTTGTCATTATAGACACCTGACCAGGCTCCAGGGTTTGTCATTATAGACACCTGACCAGGCTCCAGGGTTTGTCATTATAGACACCTGACCAGGCTCCAGGGTTTGTCATTATAGAGACCTGACCAGGCTCCAGGGTTTGTCATTATAGAGACCTGACCAGGCTCCAGGGTTTGTCATTATAGAGACCTGACCAGGCTCCAGGGTTTGTCATTATAGACACCTGACCAGGCTCCAGGGTTTGTCATTATAGACACCTGACCAGGCTTGAGGGTTTGTCATTATAGACACCTGACCAGGCTCCAGGGTTTGTCATTATAGACACCTGACCAGGCTTGAGGGTTTGTCATTATAGACACCTGACCAGGCTCGAGGGTTTGTCATTATAGACACCTGACCAGGCTCGAGGGTTTGTCATTATAGACACCTGACCAGGCTTGAGGGTTTGTCATTATAGACACCTGACCAGGCTCCAGGGTTTGTCATTATAGACACCTGACCAGGCTCGAGGGTTTGTCATTATAGACACCTGACCAGGCTCGAGGGTTTGTCATTATAGACACCTGACCAGGCTTGAGGGTTTGTCATTATAGACACCTGACTAGGCTCGAGGGTTTGTCATTATAGACACCTGACCAGGCTTGAGGGTTTGTCATTATAGACACCTGACCAGGCTCCAGGGTTTGTCATTATAGACACCTGACCAGGCTCCAGGGTTTGTCATTATAGACACCTGACCAGGCTCCAGGGTTTGTCATTATAGACACCTGACCAGGCTCCAGGGGTTGTCATTATAGACACCTGACCATGCTCCAGGGGTTGTCATTATAGACACCTGACCAGGCTCCAGGGTTTGTCATTATAGACACCTGACCAGGCTCCAGGGTTTGTCATTATAGACACCTGACCAGGCTTGAGGGTTTGTCATTATAGACACCTGACCAGGCTCCAGGGTTTGTCATTATAGACACCTGACCAGGCTCCAGGGTTTGTCATTATAGACACCTGACCAGGCTCCAGGGTTTGTCATTATAGACACCTGACCAGGCTCCAGGGTTTGTCATTATAGACACCTGACCAGGCTCCAGGGTTTGTCATTATAGACACCTGACCAGGCTCCAGGGTTTGTCATTATAGACACCTGACCAGGCTCGAGGGTTTGTCATTATAGAGACCTGACCAGGCTCCAGGGTTTGTTATTATAGAGACCTGACCAGGCTCCAGGGTTTGTCATTATAGACACCTGACCAGGCTCCAGGGTTTGTCATTATAGAGACCTGACCAGGCTCCAGGGTTTGTCATTATAGAGACCTGACCAGGCTCCAGGGTTTGTCATTATAGACACCTGACCAGGCTCCAGGGTTTGTCATTATAGAGACCTGACCAGGCTCCAGGGTTTGTCATTATAGACACCTGACCAGGCTCGAGGGTTTGTCATTATAGACACCTGACCAGGCTCGAGGGTTTGTCATTATAGACACCTGACCAGGCTCCAGGGTTTGTCATTATAGAGACCTGACCAGGCTCCAGGGTTTGTCATTATAGACACCTGACCAGGCTCCAGGGTTTGTCATTATAGAGACCTGACCAGGCTCCAGGGTTTGTCATTATAGACACCTGACCAGGCTCCAGGGTTTGTCATTATAGACACCTGACCAGGCTCCAGGGTTTGTCATTATAGACACCTGACCAGGCTCCAGGGTTTGTCATTATAGACACCTGACCAGGCTCCAGGGTTTGTCATTATAGAGACCTGACCAGGCTCCAGGGTTTGTCATTATAGACACCTGACCAGGCTCCAGGGTTTGTCATTATAGAGACCTGACCAGGCTCCAGGGTTTGTCATTATAGACACCTGACCAGGCTCCAGGGTTTGTCATTATAGACACCTGACCAGGCTCCAGGGTTTGTCATTATAGAGACCTGACCAGGCTCCAGGGTTTGTCATTATAGACACCTGACCAGGCTCCAGGGTTTGTCATTATAGACACCTGAGATTGGAAACAGAATTGATCAAATCCCAACACCTTAAATTAATCGTGTGTGTGTGGTGTGTGTGTGTGTGTGTGTTTGGCAGGAGGCCAGTAAACGGGCAGGTAGGCCTCTCCCGTCCTCTCCCGATGCGAGCGATGATGCAGAGAGCCAGGGGGTGGAGCGTCAGACCAGACAGATGATAGAGTGGGCCATGACCGGCTTCCTACCCAGCGGCCCACAAGGACTGGACCCTTCAGAGGGTAGACACACACACACAGAATCACACACACACACACACACACACACACACGCATGCACGCACGCACGCACACACACACACACACACACACACAGACACACACACACACACACACACACACACACAGACACACACACACACACACGCACGCACACACACGCACACACACACACACACACACACACACACACACACACACAGACACACACACACACACACAGACACACACACACACACACACAGGTCACAGCAACCTACATTGTAAGCTGGCCTCTGTCTTTCATAAAGACACACTCATACACATGCTGTACATCATTCGGTCCAACGCACACCCAGTGTCTTTCACCTCCATATGACACAATAGTCGTGTTTCCATCAATGTCTTTTCTATGCACATTTTGAAGTATCGCATTAGAAACGTTTTTAGGCTCGTTTGAGGTGGGGTTTTTGCCTTCATCTAAAAACTGTTAAAGGGATAGTTCAGATTTTTTTGATGTAGGGCTATATGAGGTACTTATGGATAGTAGGGATGTTCATCAATTGTCGAAAATCGATAATTGATCGTTAAGGATTGGAATCGATCCTGTGGCATTTGGATCGATTTTTTAATTATTAAAAAAATAAAAAAAATAAAATTGGGGACTAGGTTTGGGTGGAATTCGTTCCTCCTCGCCCCACTCCATTGCACAGCCGACTAACGTGAGGTGGAGCTTCATATAGTCTCTAGTTTTCTGGCTGGGCACGGGCCTTTGTGCCAACAAAACTGTTGTAAACATGAGAAATTCACACCGGCATGCGCCGGGGACAGCAGTGTTGGAGAGGAGACACATTGAAATAAAGAGTTCATTGAGGAGAACACGTTGTCTTTCGTATTTTCTGCCATAGGCATTCATTTTGTAAAAAAAATAAAATATTGATGGATAGTCAGTGAACAGTCGAATGCATCCAGCATGCTCCCTGTTAGGAGCAGCGGAGCAGCTCTTACTTTAAAACATCATTTTTGCTACCTTAAAGAAGGCTCACCTAAACAGCGCTGAAGATTGTCAAAATATAGCGTGCATGTCCACTGACATTGTTTAGGTGAGCTTTCTTTTAGGTGGCTACATTATGTTTTTGCTCATGAACCCCGGTCACAGAAGCAGAGAGCTCCGTTTCACTGTCAGAGCTGCTGCTAACTGGGAGCATGCTGGACACAATCTACTGTGTGTTGGCCACTAAACTATCGATAAGTTACCTCATACAACCCCACGTCAAAAAATCCAAACTATCCCTTTAATGTACAAACAGCTGGAAACAGCTTTTTCAAATAAGTTCTGACGTAGCAAACACTTAACTCACATGACTGATCAGCTGACCCTGAGTCTCTCGTCACATGACTGATCAGCTGACCCCGAGTCTGGTCACATGACTGATCAACAGCTGTCCTATGCCCCTCCCCACAGAGGAACAAAACCCGTATAAGGAGGACCACACTGGGTCCTTATACCCAGAGATGTGGGCGGAGCCTGAAGCAGCATATACGCCACCCCCTGCCAAGAAACCCCGCAAGAACTCGGCCGATAAGGCCAAGATCAGAGAGAGAGAGGTGATCGACGAAGGGACCAGAGGTGAAAACGCGCCCACTACATTGACTGTGACTGACTACGTACGTGTTCCTGGCTTCATGTGAGCGTGTGCTGATCTGCAAAATGACCACGCTGCTCTTCTCATGTGTTGTTTTCAGAGAGACTCATCTGTGAGATCAAGGAGAAGACCAGGAACATAGAAGGTACGAGAAGGTCGAAATCTGACCGTTTGGAGCACCTGGTGAAGTCTGCGTGAACTGAGCGCAGCCTTCAGCAAATACGCCAATGAATGTACAGTGAGCGTCGTTAACTCCCGCAGGACTTAACGATGCTCTTATCGCTATTTTCTTACCTTGATAATTGCCCATTGTGTTTACATGCGTGTGGTAATTTACATAAGAATAACAAGAGTTTTATTTTGAAAGCCCTGAAGCAGAAGTACCTACTTTTACATTCTAGCTGACTTGACGCTGGTTCACTAAATGGCAATTTAGTTTAGTGTGTAGTTTAGTGTGAACTTGCACAACACGGGTATTGTGGGGCAACAAAAAATCCTACTTATTGCCCCTTTAAATGCCTTGATAATGCAGTCAGAGGGCTGACAGGAGGTGAAAAGTGGTAGCGTGAACGTCTCCTGTCGTCTGTCTGTGTGTGTTCAGATATCTGCATCTCCTGCGGGAGCCTCAACGTCTCTCTGGAACATCCTCTCTTCAACGGAGCCATGTGCCAGGGCTGCAAGGTGAGATACCTACTGTACCCCAAACCCACTTTCCACTGCCAAATGCTGAACACATATTGATTGGTTGAACATTTTTATTTTGACCATGTAAAAATAAAAAACTGATAAAAACAAAATAACAATAAAATTTGAGATAAACAATAAACCTATACAACAAACTAAATAAACAAACGCTCATATAAATACAAATAAAAAATGTAGGAAGAGGTATACAGTACACTTATTTATTCCTACCCCTTTCTCAACTACTCATCCATAAACTCATGCCATTTATAAACAACTATCCCAATACCAACCCAAATATCCACCCGGTGTAAATAAAATAAAACTTAAACAATGAACATAAGCATTCCTCATCGTAGACTGTTTTAACTTGACAACAAACATTCTGAATTGACCCTAGCTTACTTCCTGTTCTTAAAGGAACACTCCGCCCATTTTCAACCAGCTTTGTATCATTAGAACATCAGTAGTATATCAGAAAACTGTAAATGGTTTTGAAGTCTGTCATTTAATTTGACAGTTATTGAGTGTTAAAGTGTGGACCAGTGACATCACTGGTCCACACTAACTCAAATGAATAACTCATTAACTCAAATCAACTCTCAAACTGTAAACGGTTTTGAAGTCATTCATCTAGTTTGACAGTTATTGAGAGTTGATTTGAGTTAATGAGTTATTAATTTGAGTTAGTGTGGACCAGTGATGTCACTGGTCCACACTTTAACACTCAATAACTGTCAAATTAAATGACAGACTTCAAAACAGTTTACAGTTTTCTGATATACTACTGATGTTCTAATGATACAAAGCTGGTTGAAAATGGGCAGAGTGTTCCTTTAACGTGATTTATGCTGGTACTTTGTTTTCGAAATCATTGCACAAATCCACTGTTTGAAATAGACATACAGTACTCTTTATAACTCCTCCATGCACACAGGCCCTGCTCACACAGACACAGCAGCAGTCATCTTGCCTCTGGTTATACTCTTCTTCATGTTTTGTCCCCGGGCAGAACTGTTTCCTGGAATGTGCCTACCAGTACGACGACGACGGCTACCAGTCCTACTGCACCATCTGCTGTGGAGGCAGGGAAGTGCTCATGTGTGGCAACAACAACTGCTGCAGGTCAGTAGAGGGCTGTATGCCTTATCAAAGAGTCTGCAGGTCAGTAGAGTGCTATATGCCTTATCAAAGAGTCTGCAGGTCAGTAGAGTGCTGTATGCCTTATCAAAGAGTCTGCAGGTCAGTAGAGTGCTGTACGCCTTATCAAAGAGTCTGCAGGTCAGTAGAGTGCTATATGCCTTATCAAAGAGTCTGCAGGTCAGTAGAGTGCTGTATGCCTTATCAAAGAGTCTGCAGGTCAGTAGAGTGCTGTATGCCTTATCAAAGAGTCTGCAGGTCAGTAGAGTGATATATGCCTTATCAAAGAGTCTGCAGGTCAGTAGAGTGCTGTATGCCTTATCAAAGAGTCTGCAGGTCAGTAGAGTGCTGTATGCCTTATCAAAGAGTCTGCAGGTCAGTAGAGTGCTGTATGCCTTATCAAAGAGTCTGTAGGTCAGTAGAGTGCTGTATGCCTTATCAAAGAGTATGTAGGTCAGTAGAGTGCTGTATGCCTCATCAAAGAGTCTGCAGGTCAGTAGAGTGCTGTATGCCTTACCAAAGAGTCTGCAGGTCAGTAGAGTGCTGTATGCCTTATCAAAGAGTCTGTAGGTCAGTAGAGTGCTATATGCCTTATCAAAGAGTCTGCAGGTCAGTAGAGTGCTGTATGCCTTATCAAAGAGTCTGCAGGTCAGTAGAGTGCTGTATGCCTTATCAAAGAGTCTGCAGGTCAGTAGAGTGCTGTATGCCTTATCAAAGAGTCTGCAGGTCAGTAGAGTGCTGTATGCCTTATCAAAGAGTCTGCAGGTCAGTAGAGTGCTGTATGCCTTATCAAAGAGTCTGCAGGTCAGTAGAGTGCTATATGCCTTATCAAAGAGTCTGTAGGTCAGTAGAGTGCCATATGCCTTATCAAAGAGTCTGTAGGTCAGTAGAGTGCTATATGCCTCATCAAAGAGTCTGCAGGTCAGTAGAGTGCTGTATGCCTTATCAAAGAGTCTGCAGGTCAGTAGAGTGCTGTATGCCTTATCAAAGAGTCTGCAGGTCAGTAGAGTGCTGTATGCCTTATCAAAGAGTCTGCAGGTCAGTAGAGTGCTGTATGCCTTATCAAAGAGTCTGCAGGTCAGTAGAGTGCTGTACGCCTTATCAAAGAGTCTGCAGGTCAGTAGAGTGCTATATGCCTTATCAAAGAGTCTGCAGGTCAGTAGAGTGCTGTATGCCTTATCAAAGAGTCTGCAGGTCAGTAGAGTGCTGTACGCCTTATCAAAGAGTATGCAGGTCAGTAGAGTGCTGTACGCCTTATCAAAGAGTCTGCAGGTCAGTAGAGTGCTGTACGCCTTATCAAAGAGTCTGCAGGTCAGTAGAGTGCTGTACGCCTTATCAAAGAGTCTGCAGGTCAGTAGAGTGCTGTACGCCTTATCAAAGAGTCTGCAGGTCAGTAGAGTGCTGTACGCCTTATCAAAGAGTCTGCAGGTCAGTAGAGTGCTGTACGCCTTATCAAAGAGTCTGCAGGTCAGTAGAGTGCTGTATGCCTTATCAAAGAGTCTGTAGGTCAGTAGAGTGCTGTACGCCTTATCAAAGAGTCTGCAGGTCAGTAGAGTGCTGTACGCCTTATCAAAGAGTCTGCAGGTCAGTAGAGTGCTGTACGCCTTATCAAAGAGTCTGCAGGTCAGTAGAGTGCTGTATGCCTTATCAAAGAGTTTGCAGGTCAGTAGAGTGCTGTATGCCTTATCAAAGAGTCTGCAGGTCAGTAGAGTGCTGTATGCCTTATCAAAGAGTCTGCAGGTCAGTAGAGTGCTGTACGCCTTACCAAAGAGTCTGCAGGTCAGTAGAGTGCTGTACGCCTTATCAAAGAGTCTGCAGGTCAGTAGAGTGCTGTATGCCTTATCAAAGAGTCTGCAGGTCAGTAGAGTGCTGTACGCCTTATCAAAGAGTCTGCAGGTCAGTAGAGTGCTGTACGCCTTATCAAAGAGTCTGCAGGTCAGTAGAATGCTGTACGCCTTATCAAAGAGTATGCAGGTCAGTAGAGTGCTGTACGCCTTATCAAAGAGTCTGCAGGTCAGTAGAGTGCTGTATGCCTTATCAAAGAGTCTGCAGGTCAGTAGAGTGCTGTATGCCTTATCAAAGAGTCTGCAGGTCAGTAGAGTGCTGTACGCCTTATCAAAGAGTCTGCAGGTCAGTAGAGTGCTGTACGCCTTATCAAAGAGTCTGCAGGTCAGTAGAGTGCTGTACGCCTTATCAAAGAGTCTGCAGGTCAGTAGAGTGCTGTACGCCTTATCAAAGAGTCTGCAGGTCAGTAGAGTGCTGTATGCCTTATCAAAGAGTCTGCAGGTCAGTAGAGTGCTGTACGCCTTATCAAAGAGTCTGCAGGTCAGTAGAGTGCTGTACGCCTTATCAAAGAGTCTGCAGGTCAGTAGAGTGCTGTACGCCTTATCAAAGAGTCTGTAGGTCAGTAGAGTGCTGTACACCTTATCAAAGAGTCTGCAGGTCAGTAGAGTGCTGTATGCCTTATCAAAGAGTCTGCAGGTCAGTAGAGTGCTGTATGCCTTATCAAATAGTCTGCAGGTCAGTAGAGTGCTATATGCCTTATCAAAGAGTCTGCAGGTCAGTAGAGTGCTGTATGCCTTATCAAAGAGTCTGTAGGTCAGTAGAGTGCTGTACGCCTTATCAAATAGTCTGCAGGTCAGTAGAGTGCTGTATGCCTTATCAAAGAGTCTGCAGGTCAGTAGAGTGCTGTACGCCTTATCAAAGAGTCTGCAGGTCAGTAGAGTGCTGTACGCCTTATCAAAGAGTCTGCAGGTCAGTAGAGT
The DNA here is from genome assembly GCF_964638095.1 of Poromitra crassiceps. Classification (NCBI taxonomy): domain Eukaryota; kingdom Metazoa; phylum Chordata; class Actinopteri; order Beryciformes; family Melamphaidae; genus Poromitra; species Poromitra crassiceps. The sequence continues at coordinate 17,939,884 of NC_139630.1, forward strand.
GCTGTACGCCTTATCAAAGAGTCTGCAGGTCAGTAGAGTGCTGTATGCCTTATCAAAGAGTCTGCAGGTCAGTAGAGTGCTGTACGCCTTATCAAAGAGTCTGCAGGTCAGTAGAGTGCTATACGCCTTATCAAAGAGTCTGCAGGTCAGTAGAGTGCTGTACGCCTTATCAAAGAGTCTGCAGGTCAGTAGAGTGCTGTATGCCTTATCAAAGAGTCTGCAGGTCAGTAGAGTGCTGTATGCCTTATCAAAGAGTCTGCAGGTCAGTAGAGTGCTATATGCCTTATCAAAGAGTCTGTAGGTCAGTAGAGTGCTGTACGCCTTATCAAAGAGTCTGCAGGTCAGTAGAGTGCTGTACGCCTTATCAAAGAGTCTGCAGGTCAGTAGAGTGCTGTATGCCTTATCAAAGAGTCTGCAGGTCAGTAGAGTGCTGTATGCCTTATCAAAGAGTCTGCAGGTCAGTAGAGTGCTGTATGCCTTATCAAAGAGTCTGCAGGTCAGTAGAGTGCTGTATGCCTTATCAAAGAGTCTGCAGGTCAGTAGAGTGCTGTACGCCTTATCAAAGGGCCTGCAGGTCAGTAGAGTGCTGTACGCCTTATCAAAGAGTCTGCAGGTCAGTAGAGTGCTGTATGCCTTATCAAAGAGTCTGCAGGTCAGTAGAGTGCTGTATGCCTTATCAAAGAGTCTGCAGGTCAGTAGAGTGCTATATGCCTTATCAAAGAGTCTGCAGGTCAGTAGAGTGCTATATGCCTTATCAAAGAGTCTGCAGGTCAGTAGAGTGCTGTATGCCTTATCAAAGAGTCTGCAGGTCAGTAGAGTGATATATGCCTTATCAAAGAGTCTGCAGGTCAGTAGAGTGCTGTATGCCTTATCAAAGAGTCTGCAGGTCAGTAGAGTGCTATATGCCTTATCAAAGAGTCT
>NC_139630.1:17945804-17993304 GCF_964638095.1 Poromitra crassiceps
AAAATAAAATGCTACATGTTACTTATTCCTTCTCAAACTACTTCCTACATGGTGCTAGTCTATCAAAATATCTTGGCTGTCATTGATTGTGTTGCATAGTGGTTTTCTGTACTGTTGACAAATTGTGATATTGTAAGTCACTTTGGACAAAACAAAAGTGTCTGCTAAATGACGTAATGTAAATGTAATGTAATAAAAAAAAAAAAAAAAATAGTTCAACGAAAATAGTTTATGCTTTAAATCTAAAATGGTTCATGGATTACATTCTAATAACAAACCTATCAAATTAAAAGTCAAGCACGTTACCGTGGAAACAATTAAGCTTAGCCCAAAATCACAAATCAGAATGAGGGGGTCCCCGGTATATTTTCTATCTTGTAAGGGGTCCTTGGCTGAAAAACATTTGAGAACCTCTGGTCTAGAGAAAGTGCGCTGCGTCCAGCGTATATTTTCACAGCGCTCTGGTGTTTTTGTGCGCCCGACTCCCAGCGCTCCCAGCGCTTCCAGCTGAAATTATTTTAACTTTTCAGAAAGACGCTGGTGTCGGGTGCTCCTTTTCTGGCAACTAATCATATGAAAAAACTATCGCAACAGAGACAGAAAGGCTCAATTGTGGGAGCAGATTGGCTAGACACTTGATATTTCTGGTGAGTGTTGAGCTAAATCACTGTATGTGTGTTGTTTGCTAATGTTAGCTGTCAGCTATCAAGCTACTACCGCACTGAGCTAACGTTAGTTTCAGACTGCTTCCTTGTTATATTGTGCGCCGAGATCAGCGTTCCCCAGCGCACTCCCAGCGTTTAACGTTGGAAAAAGACGCTAGGTGGACACAGGCCCTAACACGTCATGTATTCTATATTGATTCCATATTGTGTGTGTGTGTGTGTGTGCGTGTGTGCGTGCGTGTGTGCGTGTGTGTGTGTGTGTGTGCGTTCGTGCGTGCGTGCGTGCATGTGTGTGTGTGTGCGCGTGTGTGCTCAGGTCTGTTAGTGCTGAGGGATTTGGGCATCCAAGTCGAGCGATACGTGGCGTCAGAAGTGTGTGAAGACTCCATCACCGTGGGCATCGTGCGGCACCACGGACGCATCATGTATGTGGGCGACGTGCGCAACGTGACCCCCAAACACGTAAGTGACATCCCATCATGTAGCCTATGTGGGCGACGTGCTCTTAACCTGGTAAACCATCCGGTCACGCCAACTCACGTTTGTGCTTCGTTACTACGAGACCGTCTGATCCTCTCTGCCAATCAGGGGCCTGCCTCGTAGTTGACATCGTAACCGGCCAATCAGGAACGCCACTGGCAAAACAGTAATTGCTCGACAGTCACGTCAACGTTCGGCGAGTTTAAACAGCCCTATGTGCATTTATTGCAGAAATAGAGTCGATAACGACAATTAAACAAGAACAGGAGAATGCAACAACAGAGTTTCTCTGCGGATTCACAGAACGAAACAGGATGTGAGTTCATGGATCTGGATGGTTTTTACCAGGCAGAGCTTCTGGCTTTTGTAGTTTTTATTGTGTCTCCATCTTGTGGTGCTCAGCACTCACTGCATGGTGTTTCCGCACTGCACTTCCCAGAGATACACCTGTGTGACTATTCTGCTTGACAAAGCCCTTCTCTTGATGCTGCTGCTGACTCGTTGTGTTGTTGTGTCTGTTAGATTCAGGACTGGGGACCATTTGACCTGGTGATAGGAGGAAGCCCCTGCAATGACCTGTCCATAGTCAACCCCGCACGGAAAGGCCTCTACGGTAAGAGTGAGTGTAGACGTCACTGGGCTGACCAGTCCACCCACAACATAACACCATCCAACACCAGTCCACCCACAACATCACACCGTCCAACACCAGTCCACCCAAACATAACACCGTCCAACACCAGTCCACCCACAACATAACACCGTCCAACACCAGTCCACCCACAACATCACACCGTCCAACACCAGTCCACCCACAACATAACACCGTCCAACACCAGTCCACCCACAACATAACTAGAGATGGGCCGATACCATTTTTTTCAGACCGAGTACGAGTACGAGTACTTAATTTTGGGTACTCGCCGATACCGAGTACCGATACGAGTACTTTTTGTTTTTGTTGAGTAACCACTTATTTTACCCCCTTTTTTCCCCCAATTTCGTTTCATTGTCATGCCTTGTACTTTTAATGATACTGTAATGTTCAATTACCACAATGAAAATAATAACACTGCTGATTCTTAAGATACTGTTTATTTGTTTACAGTTTCTTTACCTTCTTTAAGCAGCACACACCAGCACAGCCAAAACCCAAAACAGAATTGAGTACAACAGTATGTTAAATAATAGTAAACAGTCAAATAAATGCTTAGTAGTCACTCTCTGTAACTCTCTGAGTTTTTGTATTAATTGTAAATTACACAGTACTCGGGCCAGAGTATCGGGACGTTCTCCCGATACCGATACGAGTACTTGAGTACGGTATCGGCGCCAAGTACCAATACCAGTATCGGTATCGGCCCATCTCTAAACATAACACCGTCCAACACCAGTCCACCCACAACATAACACCGTCAAACTCTAAAAGGTCACTCAGTAGAGGCACCGCTAACACACACACACTCTCACACACACACACACACACACACACACACACAAACACACTCACTCACGCACACACATGACAGAACACATGGCCCCCTATCAATGGCCTTAGGCGCTAAACTGGCATTAAACGCAAAAAAAACGTGCCTTGCGCCTGCCTCGGGAAGATAGCAACATGGTTTTAGGCCCCGAAATGCGCTTTACGCCAAAGAGGCGTGGCGCAGTGCCAGAATAGGCCAGAATGGGCGTTTCGGCTCCCCTACCAAAGCCACACATGTGAAATCTCCCAGCATGCATTGAGGCTAATACATTTCGACAAGAAATATCAACCAAATCAGCCTAAATAGGCTAAGTGGTAGATATAAATAATATGTATGTTAACACAAGATGCACTTCTGGAACATTTCAATATTGGCCAAAATAAAACATAAAAATGAAAACACAACCCTATGTGAAACATATATGTAATCCAGGTGGTATATATATCCCTCGCAAAGTAATGTGATATAGATGAGTGATAGCTGTAACATGGTTCTACTGTGACTCCAATTAGACTTTGCTTACTTCACAATGTACTTTTACAATAAAAACACATTTATGCAATGACTTTACATAATGTAGGCTATATTTATGTGCATCATTTAGCCTGTGCAGCAGGTCATCTACAAGTTATAAAACTACCTGCCCTGAATGAGCCGAGTGGGGGTGCTTGTTCACTATTGTGAAAGTTATGTTTACAACATAAAGATCATGGAAATGGATGCTATCAGGAATGTCACCGATAGTTAACGTTCTATATTGTAGGCTGCAGGGAGACAGATCTGTATTTGCCTGGTTGTAGGTTGAATTGTTTTATTCAGGCTATGATCTGTGATGTGCTGAGATATCCAAATTGGCATGAAGAGATGACAGCATGCAGCCAAAACCCGGACATGGATCGAGTGGATCGGAGCTTCGAAAGGAAGAATGTCATTGAGTAACTGCAGTTCACCAATGAGCAGGTTGTGCATAATTTTACGCTTATAAGGCGTGGTTATAATGCTTAAGGCCGCGTGTAGCGCCGACACCAAAATATCCAGTGCGCCGGTCCACGCCCACTAATCTGCGCTGCGCCTGCCGCTAAGCGCTGTTTTAAGGCCGTTGCAACGATAGACCCCATGATCTCCTGGTGGAGATAACAACAAATATTGCATTCCACACACACACACACATTTCTGAAAAAAGTAAAAAGGCAAACTACGCTGGCGATAATTAGAAGAACCTTTTCAAAATGTAATGCATTGGATACATTCTGGTCAACAAAGGATATTTTGTATAATTGTAAATCTGATTTATGATCATTTGTGAAATTATTGTCATTTTAAATAATTGTGGTATTTATTTATTTATTTATTTATTTAGCCATTCATTTATTGTATGGTTGTTTGTTTTGAGTTGTGGAGGATTCATATCCTGTCCCAGAAAAAATATATCTAAAAATATAAATTTCAATAAATGTATACTAAGATGCACAGGTTAGCGTAGCTAGTTAGCGAACTAACTTTTGGTTAGTTTAAAGCAGGAATGCTGACCTCCTTCTCCCTCATCCCCCCTCAGAGGGCACAGGCCGGCTGTTCTTTGAGTTTTACCGGCTGCTGCACGAGGCGCGGCCCAAGCCGGACGACGAGCGCCCCTTCTTCTGGCTGTTTGAGAACGTGGTCGCCATGGGAGTCAGCGACAAGAGAGACATCTCCCGCTTCCTGGAGGTCGGCTGAACACACGCATACAGTGTCACATACTCAGACAAATGCATGCACCACCAATGGAAATAATAATTATAATAATAATAATAATAATAATAATAATAATAAATATAGCCGCAAGTGGCAATACCAGGGGTTCAAGCCTATTGCTCCCCGAAGGGGCTTGAATATCTGTCATATCTGTCATTGGGCCAAATTTCAGGCATTGGCCCAATGGTATGGATGGTTAAAAAACAGGAAATGAGGTGTTGGTTGTATCGCCAAACTTTGGTAGATTGGTATATTTTTATGCCGCCGCCGCCGGCGATAGCCAGGCCGGAGGCATTATGGATCCGGGTTGTCCGTCCATCCGTACGTCCGTCCCAGTGGGCAACAGAATTAGGTAATGTATGAAGCCAGTCGTGAAATTCCATTAATTCGAAAAGTCCGCAGGGGGGCGCACGTCAGGTCCGGAAGTGACGACACGTACATTGGCTCCAATGTAAAAATGAGCCGACTTCTCTCTCGTTCTGTGTCTTAAATAAACATTTTCCGAATGAGCTTATGGTCTGAATAAACAATTTCAAGTCTTTTTCATGCTCCCCTGGGCTCCGTTTTCTAAATTATGGTCCCATTTCGAGTAAAAGAGCCGATAAAAATTATAACTTTGGGGGCGGGATTTTCTTTGATTTACACCAGCCACAGGAAATCAGATGATCCCAACCAGTTGCCAAGGCAGGCTAGCTAGCTAGCTAGCAACGTAGCCAGAGATAAAAGTAAAATAACAGAAACAGCGTTACCCTTATGATATTTTAATGATGTTAGTAGACACACGTAACAGTATAGATCCCCGTGATGAGGTATGTTGATCAAAAGAACACCTAAAACGCTATATCGAAATCGGGTTTTAGTGGACGGGCAGCTCTGAAGTTGGGGCTTCAGAGCTGATCTGCGGCTAGCTAGCTAGCAACAGTATAGAGCCCCCGAGGTCTGTTGATCAAAAGAACACCTAACGCTATATCGTTATGTAATGTGACTTGTGACATGATCACCACATTTCAATAAATATAACGTTTTTGCACATTTGAATGCTGCTGGTCGTTTGTGTAACGCTGTATATATTGGACATTTAAAGCTGATACACAATTGTGTTGAGGTAATTCCGCAAAGCTCAGTTAAAAATATAACGTGTAACACCAATGGAAGGATGGGTAACATTACCTAACGTCATCCAGGCTATAAACGTAAGGCTATTATGAAACGCTGATTCAGACGTTACAATAATATGATATAATATGAGCCAGTTAGCCTAGCTAGAGAGAGTAATTTCAGACCACCAGATATCACCATATTTCATTTCAATAAATATAAAGCATTCGTTGATTGAAGCAGACTCAGACTGCTGGTCGGTTAAGTTTCTCCGTCGTCCAATCCTTGGTTTGTGTTCACTCGACATCAACAATCTTATACATGATAATATACAACAAGGCTATCTTTGTTGACAATGTTTATTGACAAAAGCATTAAAACAAGCAAATATAACAATATTCTCCGGTCACTGGCAGATAGCTACAATTGTTCAAAGCAAATCTCTCATGTCAGCATTTGGCTTGTGTGTTATTGCAATTTCCTATGTTGAAACAACTGATCAGCAGTAACGTGTATAGTTAATCTCAGGAGAACAGAATATTATAGCTTTGATCTTCAAATCATGATCCTCTGTTGTGTGTCCCATCTGGTACTGGACAGCAGCTACCCCCTGGAAGAAACGAATTAGACACTGTTAATCACTGTATAACGTTAACGTTTGCTTACCCAACACTACGTGCGATTGGTAAATACTGTAAATGCAGAGGTGGATAACTATCCAGAGGAGTTGAACCCCCAGCTTGTTCCCCCTCATCTAACGTTAGCTAGATATATAACGCTATTAGCTGGTAGATCATATGAGTATGCTTTGAGTCTGCCTCATCTCAAAGAGGTAACCTAGGTAAACAGAACTGCGTTTGTTTTCTGTCTACGTCCGAATCTGTGCAGCATGCAATACTGTTTAACGTTGTATAACGTTAACTTATGCTACTCTAGTCTAACGTCCTCCTGTAATGACAGATGGACATGTAGCTAGCGTTAATGTCATGCTATGCAATTAGCGTTACGTTAGAAAATAAGATTACCTCGATTTTGTGGAAGATGCAAGCGGCAGGCTGGTGACGCAGCGCGAGGTCTGGAGGAAATAATACTCTGGTTTTTCTTCGGGCTATTGTATTCACTGTGACAGCAATGGAGCAAGGCTAGCAATAGCAACTAACGTTAACAACATTTGTTAGCCAAGCTAACGGCTAGCAGGGAAAATAACATGAACAAGATGGATGCCGTGGCGGAGGAAACCGGAAACCCTTCCCCGAGTCCCGTCCACGCTCACGCCCTTTCCTGTTTTCCCAGCTCCAGGTTTGAACAGATTTCCCACAATGCAACAGGAAAATCCATTCATCCAATCAAACGAAATCAAACAATATCGGGAAGTGAGCTTCATTTTGCCGTGTCAAAAACATATAGCTAAGGTGGTCCAGATATTATGTACTGTCAATGGTCCGTCCGTACGATGTTTGTTAACGCGATATCTGAGGAATGCCTTGACGGAATTTCATCAAATTTGCCTCAAACATCGACTTGGACTCAAGGATGAACTGATTAGATTTTGGTGGTCAAAGGTCAAAGGTCAAAGTCATTGTGACCTCTCAAACGCCATTTTCCAGCTTGTTAACGCGATATCTCAGGAATGCCTTGACGAAATTTCATCAAATTTGCCTCAAACATCGCCTTACATTTTGGTGGTCAAAGTTCAAGGTTACTGTGACGTCTCACACACCCAATTTCCAAGCTCTGTAACGCAACATCACAGGAACGCCTTGACGGAATTTCTTCCAATTTGCCTCAAATGGCGATTTGGACTCAAGAATGAACTAATGGCGGAGGCGTAAGCCCGCCTTGCGGTCGTTCTAGTTTTGTTTCTGAGTAGTGGGTGAGTTTTCTAGCCTAGGTGCAAAATGTGGTTACTGTGGGCCTCAGGGTTTCTGAGATATGGACAGTTTTACAGAAGGAAAGAAGAAGAAGAAGAAGAAGAAGAAGAAATAAACATAGTTTATTAGGGGTTCAAGCCTATGGGTTTGAACCCCTCATAATACACTTTATTTATATAGCACATTTCAAACATAAAATGCCAATCAATGTGCTTTACAGAAAGATACGAGTGGAATAAAATGACAGTAAAACACAAAACAACAGTAATAGCAATACAATGAGAAAAGCATATCATAATAAGCATATGAATAAATGACAAGAAAACGGTACAAATTAAAATACAGTACATAAAAGACAGTTCCTAAGAGAATGAAATAGACAAATATAGTGATGAGTGATGTTGAATGGGATGATAGTCACAGAGAGCTTTGCTGCCCTCTGGTGGCAGCAGGAATACAACCGTCATGACCCACATTAAAAATGACCCTATTTCAGTATGAGATAAGATAATATTATGTGCTAAGCTATGTGCCACGTCGTCGGGGTTTTGATGGTGCAACCCCAGTCTTTCTTGTAGAAATAGTAGTTGAAATACCATTAAATTATCAAAAAAATAATGAAATAAAAGAGTTTTCTGTAATGGCCATGGCATTTGAGTTTTGAGTGGTGTATCCCACACAGGGAGAGTCAGGGAATTGGGATAAATGGGCCACTTGACAGGATTATAGCAGAATGTATTGTCCGACTTTCATGCATTTATTGCATTAGACGGCTTTTAGCCAATGGAAATCAGACTGAAAAACAATATTAACACTGGAAGAAAGAACCAGGAAGAAAGAACCATTTTATGGGGCCATTTACTAGTTTCTCGCACTCAAAATCAAACATCTTCTCTCTTAATGACCACTGGGTGGCTGAAGCACCTCATTTGACGTACTGACGCAGTGCTCATTAAAAGGGGAGATTTTGAGTGCTAGAAACTAGCAAAGGTAATCGTTGCACTTGCACTGGTGTAAGATATGATATGGCCCATGGATGTTTACTTAAGAGCCACAGTGGGAACCCTAAGGATAAAAAAATAAGGACATAATGACATCACGTCAGACCCCTACAGTATCTGAAATGCTCTACACTACAGTAGCATTGTGTTAAGCTTTACGGGCCAGTAGACCGCTGTCCATTCACTCTCCTACGTAACAAGGAAGAAAAAGAATAAGGCCTCTATCTTCCCAAAAGCGCTAATTTAGCGTTTGCGCTCGTTTAACGCTGTGCGCAATGCAAATTGGGGGCGGACACAAGCGCATGCCTGTGATAATTGTACTGGGCATTGGCTGCCACAAGCCAAAGCAGGCGTTTCAGTGCTAAAATGTGGTGATAGATGGCATTATGCTATCGTCAGCAGCGCGCAATTACTTTGCGCTAAGAGCTTTGAAAAGGACCTCTTACGCGCAAATACCTCTCTGCGCTGGGCGCTCTGCACGGAGATTACGACTGCGCTCCCAGCGCAGAGAGGTATTTGCGGAGTGGAAAGTGGAATCCCTTTTGGATATGTCATTACGCACAGCCTTGCCACGCCATGACATCAAATTATGCTGCTAAAATTGGGTATTAGCAGATAATTCAGTGAGGCAATCAACTATAACTCACTGAGAAACTTTTATCACATCGCAAAGAGGAAAATGAATTGAGAACACTTGTGGGACAATGGACATAGGCTATTTACCTTCATAACCCGAAGGGTCGTTGGCACCACAGAGGATCTGTCAATAAGCTCCCTCTGTCCTCGCAGGAGTGAGTACACTCTATTACGCATGGAGAGAATTACAGCATATTGCATGCCTCGCGCAAACAGACATTGCGAGATGGGAATCTGATTGGTTTTGATTGACGTAATGCCCAGCCTTGCCTGGCCACGCCTGTGAATAATTCTGGTAGTTAAGACCGCCCAAATCCCGTTTGCGCAGGCATTTTGGGGCGCAGATGATTTTTCGCAGAATTGGCACGGCTCTAATTTGCGCTTGCGACAGGTGCCGTGAACGTTTCCGCATGGCCGCCGAGAATTGCATCCCCAACATATTTCGGGGCTGTTTTAACTTAGAAATCAGGGAGGTCACGTCTACCAGACAATTATATCACTTTGAAACAGTTACATTTCTGTATAAATCTTTACAAGTATGCTCCCATGAGGTGGGGATGTTTTTTTTGCTGCTCGGCGGGGGAGCAAAACTCGGCAGAACACCTGGCGGACGGTGCAAGGCGGAATGCTATCGTCCGTGGCTTAAGGCATGCGCAAACAGTGCGCAAAGCGCTATTTAGGGATAGCGCCTGTCGGAAGATAGAGGCATAAGTGTCTGCGACTGACGGAAGCCACTGTGTCACTCTGCTGCCCCCTACAGTCTAACCCAGTCATGATCGACGCCAAGGAGGTCTCTGCTGCCCACCGTGCTCGATACTTCTGGGGAAACCTGCCGGGCATGTCCAGGTGAGACACACACACACACACACACACACACACACACACACACACACACACACAGTTTCACTTAACTCCAAACCTAACTTGAAACTAGATTTTTCATTTCCAAATGTGCTTTGAATGTCAGTAAGTTATTGATACAGTAGAGGGGATATCATTACTGTACAGCTCAGTAAATGATGATACCAGTACCCTTAAAGTGACACCGATACCAACAGAGCTCAACAGTCACGTGACGTCTCCGGCCCCGGAAGAGAATTCCCCTTCATTTTCTCCATCGACATTTAGAGAAAATCCTTATATAACCAGTTGAAGGCTGGAACCAAGCCATAAAACATTTCACTTTGAGCAAAAAACTAAAATTAAAAAGCGGGAAATATATATACCGTAAATTCCGGACTATAAGGCGCACCGGTCTATAAGCCGCACCTTCAAAGTTGACTATTTTTTTCTTATATAAGCCGCACCGGACTATAAGCCGCGGGTGTTTTAATGGTATTTTTTGTTTTTTTTACAGTGCACACAGTGTCCGCGGTGTGGTGAAAAGAGGGCAAGAGAGGAAATTAAAACAGAAGTGGATTTATAGTTAGAAAGAGTGCTAAAGAAGAGAGAATTCCGTTTTTTATTTTTTTATTTTAGTTACTCACAGTACTATTGACCAGTCCAACTCAAAAGATATTCGGCAGTTTCACTTTGAGCTCTTGTTCCGCCGCTGTCCATCAATGGTTATGACGAGTCTCGCTGGGTACAGTACGCCAAAGCGATATCCATTGACTCGATGATGCTGTTGTATGTTGCGCGTTTCTGTTGCACCAACGCGGAGAGGTCCTGCCGGACGAAAAAGCGCGTACCCTCCCAGGTGAGGGGCTTCTTCCCCGCAGCCTGGAGGATGAGTTGACGGTCGGGCCAGCGGAGTAGGCAGATGAAGATGGCCCTCGGTGGCAGGCCGGGGTCTGGACGTGGCCGAGGCGCCCGGTGTGCCCTGTCCACCTCTGGTGGTTTCTCGCCTTCCTTCAGGTCCAGGATGTAACACAGGATTTTGCCACGAAAGCGTCCATGTCACCAATCTCAGCTCCCTCTTTTACATTGATCAGGCGAATGTTATTTCTTTTACTCCTGCTGATTAAGTCATCAACCTGCGTGTGCAGGGTTTCGATTTTGCATTTTATCCATTTTCGGACTCACTGTGTTGTTTTTGTCCTCCAGTGCGCTGATGCGCTTTTCCGCATTATAAACTCTGTTCACGGTTGCCTTAGTTTCTTTAGTGAGTGAGTGGATGGACTTCTGCACGTTTTCAAACTTGTTTTCAAGCTGCTCAAAACCTCTGAGCGATGTCGGACTTAATCGATAGTGTTTCACGGAGTAAAAGTTTAGCCCAAGCCGTGTATCTCCAGCCTCCAGCAGGTGAGTCATTTCCTCATTCATGGCGTGATTGCTTCGTCTTTTTCTTTCTGCTTACCTGTGTTGTGTTATGTTATGTTATGTTATGTTGTTAAAAGAGGGCAAGAGAGGAAATTAAAACAGAAGTGGATTTATAGTTAGAAAGAGTGCTAAAAAAGAGAGATTTTTTTTTTTTTTTTGGAAAAAATCCATAGATAAGCCGCACCGTTATATAAGCCGCAGGGGCCAAAAAAGGCCAAAAAACGGGAAAAAAGCCGCGGCTTATAGTCCGGAATTTACGGTATATATATTTTTTTTCCCCCACCCGGTTTTTATTTGTTGTTTTTGCTGGAGACGTCACGTGACTGTTGAGCTCTATCCACCTTATTTCTAGCTTGACACCCGTCGACGACGATGCTTCAAAGCTGCAGGCGAATGGAGCAAATCAGGTCCAGCTTGGCAAAAATCTCATCCATAAATATCCAGAGTTGTTCAAAGAGCAACAGAAATAGCGGATGTGATAGATACAATTATTACATTCCCTCAAATAAGTCGTCAAACCAGTCTTATTTATTGTGACAAGCAACTCCCCCCCCCAGTTGCAGCTTGCGGCTTTCCTCATTAATAATGAGGAAATGCGCAAGCTGCAACAATCAAGTCACGTTAAACCGGACATTGTACCCATAATTATTTGACAGCGGGGCATTCAAAAATGAGGTGGATAGAGTATTTCATTCTATACTTATATTTGTCTCTTTCAGACGCCACGTCCGTGTAGTTTAGCCACACTTTGAACCGTTTGGGGGCATCTCTGCACGCTGAACGGCCAGCTCCGTCACGTCACATACACCGCGCTCAACTCCACCACCACAGACTGTACGGGTTGTAGCTGCTGCGGTAGTGGGCCAATCACACGTCACATTAAATCGAAGAACACTTGCCTTCATTGGCTGTGAGCAAAACGATACAAATAGTGAATGGAGAAGTTTGGCTACTACTTAGTACTTCGTTATTTCAGTCGATACCTTCATTGAGGATGGATAATCAGGCCTAGATATGAGAACGGTGTCGTGGGCAGGCTTTGAGTTCTGAAGAGAATCTGCTGATTGGATTGAACTGACAGTGAGGTGCATCCAACCTTCACACACACTCACAGTGACTCATTTTTGTCCCTTCTTTGTTTCCATACCTCTGTGTCCAGACCTCTGTCCGCCATGGCTAATGACAGACTGGATCTACAAGAGTGCCTGGAGCATGGGCGCACAGCCAAGGTACACACCTGTGTGTGTGTGTGTGTGTGTGTGTGTGTGTGTGTGTGTGCGCGTGCGTGCGTGTGTGTGTGTGTTTGTGTGTGTGTGTGTGTGTGTGTGACTTGTCACTAAAAGTCCATGTTATTCATCTTAACAGCAGCGGACGAGGCATGTCCTCACACTAAAACAGCTGCAGACGTTGAAGGCCGCTTATTCACGGCCAGTGTTGGGCGTAACGCGTTACTGTAATCACATTACATTTGTCTGTAACGAGTAGTGTAACGCATTACGCTTCCTAAATCCAATAATCACATTACAGCGACTAAATCAAACACTTATGTCGTTACTTTGCGTTGTTACAATTCTTCAATGATCTGATTGAATCTGCAGGATTCGAAATGCATTCTGGGCAGTGTCAAACTATCGTACCAGACAGAGGGTCAAAATGCTATTGGTTTTGCTGGTAAATTATCGTACAAATACGATAATTATCGTACATCTGGTGTTTTGGAAAGTTTTCTGCTGTACACATTGACTGTATATTATTATTATTACAGTAAGTACAGTAGCCCGAGTGAAGTCACAGGTGTTATCTGCACAGATGGCATTTTTTTAACATGTGCATTATAATGCCACCTTTTTCTCTATATTTCTGCCCTGGGGGCATGTTTTAATTTAGTTCTTATTTTTTGGGGGTATTTTCATAAGAATCTTGAGTCCTAACTGTTTTTTTTTTTTTGTTTACCTGCACCACGCTCTGTGCGTGTGTGTGTGCGTGTGTGTGTGTGTGTGTGCATGTGTGTGTGTGTGTGTGCGTGCGTGTGTGTGTGTGTGTGTGTGCATGTGTGTGTGTGTGCGTGTGTGTGTGTGTGTGTATGTGTGTGTAGTTTGAGAAGCTGCGCACGATAACGACGCGCTCCAACTCGGTGAAGCAGGGGAAAGACGAGCACTTCCCCGTCTACATGGACAACAAGGAGGACATCCTCTGGTGCACCGAGATGGAGAGGTACAGCCGTGTGTGTGTGTGCGTGTGCGTGTGTGTGTGTGTGTGTGTGTGTGTGTGTGTGTGTGTGTGCGTGTGCGTGTGTGTGTGTGTGTGCGTGCGTGCGTGTGTGTGTGTGCGTGCATCTTGCCTGGGCCGAGGGTTCCCTGTTCTTTCTCAGAACTTCCTGGACCACATGACATAAAAAGCAATAATGATAGTAATAGTGATAGTGGTAGTGATAGTGATAGTGACAGTAATAGTGATAGTGATAGTGACAGTAATAGTGATAGTGGTAGTGACAGTGACAGTGATAGTGATAGTGGTAGTGGTAGTGATAGTGACAGTAATAGTGACAGTGATAGTGGTAGTGACAGTAATAGTGATAGTGATAGTGACAGTAATAGTGATAGTGATAGTGACAGTGATAGTGATAGTGACAGTGATAGTGGTAGTGATAGTGATAGTGACAGTAATAGTGATAGTGGCAGTGATAGTGACAGTAATAGTGGTAGTGACAGTAATAGTGATAGTGATAGTGGTAGTGACAGTAATAGTGATAGTGGTAGTGACAGTAATAGTGATAGTGACAGTAATAGTGATAGTGATAGTGACAGTAATAGTGATAGTGGTAGTGATAGTGACAGTAATAGTGATAGTGACAGTAATAGTGATAGTGACAGTAACAGTGATAGTGATAGTGACAGTAATAGTGATAGTGGTAGTAATAGTGATAGTGATAGTAATAGTGATAGTGACAGTAATAGTGATAGTGGCAGTGATAGTGACAGTAATAGTGATAGTGGTAGTAATAGTGATAGTGATAGTAATAGTGATAGTGGTAGTGATAGTGACAGTAATAGTGATAGTGGTAGTAATAGTGACAGTAATAGTGATAGTGGTAGTAATAGTGATAGTGACAGTAATAGTGATAGTGATAGTGATAGTGACAGTAATAGTGATAGTGGTAGTAATAGTGATAGTGATAGTAATAGTGATAGTGGTAGTGATAGTGACAGTAATAGTGATAGTGGCAGTGATAGTGACAGTAATAGTGATAGTGGTAGTAATAGTGATAGTGATAGTAATAGTGATAGTGGTAGTGATAGTGACAGTAATAGTGATAGTGGTAGTAATAGTGACAGTAATAGTGATAGTGGTAGTAATAGTGATAGTGACAGTAATAGTGATAGTGGTAGTAATAGTGATAGTGATAGTGATAGTGACAGTAATAGTGATAGTGATAGTGACAGTAATAGTGATAGTGATAGTGGTAGTGGTAGTGATAGTGACAGTAATAGTGAGACCATGGCAAAACTGTTCCAAATGACATCATTTGGACCAGGAAGTTGTGTGTGTGAACGGGGAGCTCTCGGTCCAGGCAAGATGGAGGGAAGTGAAGCATTGTTTTGTGATGATACAAAGCTGGTTGAACATCTGCAAAGTGGTCCTTTAAGCTAAGCTGGATGAATTGAATGATTGACTATCTCTGATGTCATACCAGTTCTCATATGATCTAATTTGTTATATATTGCTTGCATACATCTTAATCTTTTTTTTATATCGTACATGTTGTGACTCCAATTTTGTTTGTATTTTTGTTTGTATCAAATCCAAGCACGATTTTAACTGATGCCATTCCTAGCCTTTTAGCACAAGCTTTTGGAAGAGTTCCTTGCCAAATTCCTCCACAGGGATTATTCAATTTCCATCCAATCCAACCTAATCTGATCTAATCTAATTTAATTTAATCTAATCTGATCTAATCTGATCTAATTTAATCTAATCTGATCTAATCTAATTTAATCTAATCTGATCTAATTTAATCTGATCTAATCTAATCTGATCTAATTTAATCTGATCTAATCTAATTTAATCTAATCTGATCTAATTTAATCTGATCTAATCTAATTTAATCTAATCTGATCTAATTTAATTTGATCTAATATAATTTAATCTAATCTGATCTAATTTAATCTGATCTAATTTAATCTGATCTAATTTAATCTGATCTAATCTGATCTAATTTAATCTGATCTAATCTAATTTAATCTAATCTGATCTGATCTAATTCAATCTAATCTGATCTAATCTAATCTGATCTCATGTCCTGTCCTGTCCTGTCCCGTGTGTGTGTGTGTGTGTGTGTGTGTGTGTGTGTGTGTGTGTGTGTGTGTGTGTGTGCGTGCGTGCGTGCGTGCGTGCGTGCGTGTGCGCAGGGTGTTTGGTTTCCCCGTCCACTACACAGATGTGTCCAACATGAGTCGTCTTGCCAGGCAGAGGCTGCTGGGACGCTCCTGGAGCGTGCCCGTCATCAGACACCTCTTCGCCCCCCTCAAGGAGTACTTCGCCTGCAACTAGACACACGCAGACACACGCACGCGCGCGTGCACACACGCGCACACACACACACACATGCACGCGCATGCACACACGCGCACGCACACACACCTACACACTTCGCCTGCAACTAGACACACGCACACACACGCTCACATACACACACACACACATGCTCACACACACGCACACACACACACACACACGCTCACACACACACCTACACACTTTGCCTTCAACTAGACACACGCGCACACACACACACACACGCGCGCTCTAACACACACACACACACGCGTGCAAACACACACACACGCCTGCGCGTACACAATGACAGACACACACAGACTAGATAGCCAGATACTATACGACTGAGCAGATACTATACGACTGAGAAAGCTGACTTGACAGATAGGCACATTTAGATACCTGGATCCTGATCCAGATACGCTTCATACTGTACCTCCATCCACACTGATCCAGATACGCTTCATACCTCCATCCACAGGCATTGCTTCTCACAGAGCCTATATAGAGCACTGGCTGACCCGAGTCCCCTGGTGCTACCCTGCTACACACACACACACACACACACGCACACACACACACACAGACACACACACACACACACTGGTGCAAGACGTCTAGTGTTTGTATCCTCGCTGCACGCAGACATGCTGTCCGACCTTCAAACTGCTGTCGTCTGCCTTTACTGTGTTGTGGAGGTGAGGGAGGCCTCACTTCCTGGTTCTTTCTTTTGTTTGTTTCTTTATAAAACAACAACAACAACAACACATCAATGAACACACACACACACGTCCACACACACACACACACACACACACACACACATGTCCACACACTCCAGTCAAAGCTCACGGTGCTGGTCAGGCAATGATGGAGTCCAAATGGTGCAACTTGACACACTTATACAGTCATTGGTGCTCTTGGAGACTAACCGGTCTCTGCTTGCTTCCGTCGCTGCCATTTTGGATCCCTCATTGAATGAAACCAAATTGCTTTAGGAGCAGGGTGGGAAATTAACACAAGTATGAAAATGTACCTGTGGCTGCAGGTTGATCTATTCTATCAGCCATCAGCCAATCAGATGTACCTGTGGCTGCCTGGCAGGTTGATCTACTCTATCAGCCATCAGCCAATCAGATGTACCTGTGGCTGCCTGGCAGGTTGATCAGCCAATCAGGAACCATTTTTTAATGTGAGACTTGATTGATGCCTGACAGGGAAGTTCAACCAGATTGGAATTTTAGTTAAACGATCATTTCTAAGAGGCGGAGCTGCTCTGGAAGCAGACATCATCTGATTGGTTGAGTTAAACTTCATTGTGCGCAGCCACAAAAAAATCTGGCTGAGTAACGCTAGATAAGTGACAAAGACAAAAGATAAGAGAGGAGGAAGCTGATGTTATGAAGTCTAGCACCAAACTAAGTTAATTAGCTAGATAGTCTAGCTGACCTTCCAGTTAGACTATCTAGCTAAGCTAATACTAGCCTATAACTATCTAGGTAAGTTAGCTAGCTATCTGTTGAGCTTCCAACAGAATGTTACGAATGTTATGAATGTTATGGTCAGGAATGAATGAAAAAAGAAGAAATAATTTAAATATATTTTTTATATACTGGCCAGAATTCCTTCCTTGACATTCAACTTTGCCAGTTAGCTAACTTGCACTCTTCCAATAACATCTTTAAACACGACTAGGTCAAAACCTAGTAGCCTGGCTGGACCGTGTTCTGGCCGACCACTGGTGTGACTTCATCACTCACTCACTCAGTCAGACACTCAGACAGACAGACAGACAGACAGTGATGGACATTCACGTTTATAACGCTGGACCTGCCAGTTGCGGTCCAGCCAAAAAAATGACTCCTTTGGCTCCGCCCACTGAGGTTCAACTCAACCAATGAGATGAGTTCTGTCTCCAGGGCTTTGTCACGTCAGCAGGGTGGAAAGGGAAGGCTCAGTGGGGGATTGGTACAGGTACAGGCCAGTCTGACACCCTTCTTTTGTCTGATGAAGTAGTGACAGTGACCAGTGAACTGCACAACCCACCAGCAATTGAAATTAATTCATTCATTCATTAATTTCCTACCCTGCTTACTATTAGGCATCTAAAATGGCTGCCAGTAGGAGCTGTGAGCTCCAGTGAAAGAAGCGGCAGAGAACCTGCAGAGTCTGTGCCAGCTTTCTACTTCCTACTGCCCCGTATAAACAATGGATGCTTCCTGACGAATAGACGTATTCACCTTATGTAGCCCCGTCACTTGACCCAATGTGTCACGACTTCCTGTTCAAAACGCCAGCTGTTTTACCTGCTCAAACTAGTCTGACTCAACCTGGTCAAACCTAGTTTGACTCATATTATGAGTCAGATTACGTTTATAAAAATTGTTTTACTTGGTCAAACCAAGTGAGCTATATTTAGAATCAGGAGACACCATAGAACATTTCACTTGGGTTCAAGTATACATACTACTGCATGCGCTGGGACGTGTCATCAGTGATGTTAACACGTTCACTGCCAACAACGAGTTGAGTCGTCAAACAGAATCCAACCGTTCACTGCCAACGACGAGTTGAGTCGTCAAAAAATATATATATTTTTTTTGACGGTGCTACGTGGATCAATGCCCCCCGCGTCTCCTATGGAGATATTGGAAGTATTGAATGTGTGTAATCTATTTTACCGACCAGCTAGGTGGCGACGGTGCTCTCCCGACAGAGAGAAAGTCAACCAAAAGCAGCCGCCTCCCGCGGCTGCTTCCTCCATTCTCAAGGAAATGGCCCAGAAACGAACGAGCCTCATTCTCATACTGTAGGCGGGGACGCTTTCGCGCTGCTGCGGTGGGGGGTTCCAGAAATGGACTGGGTGGGCAGCATAAAGCCTAGAGTCGCACGGGGCTTCATCGGGGCTCTCAAACCCAAGAGACGAGTGAGCCCTATCCACACTCGCTGCCAGGGAGGGAGGCTGCTCAAACTCGCTGCCAGGGAGGGAGGCTGCTCAAACTCGCTGCCAGGGAGGGAGGCTGCTCGAACTCGCTGCAGCAGCAGCAGCAGCAGAACACTCGCTTGTGACAAACGCAGGCTGAAAGCCACTAGACACGCCCACGGAGGGAGGAGTTGAAGGAGAGGGCGTTCGGAACTATATTGTTTGGATGTCTGATCTCTCACTGATGCCAAAAATAAATGGTTAAAGTGACTGTTCTGCCTGTTTGATTGAATTTCACAAAACTGCGATTATCTCAGCTTTCACTCTCAGACGCTAAAACCATGCTGTACTCAACGGCTAATATCTACATAACTACTAACTCTACAAACTAACTCTTTTAGACAGAGAAAGCACACATTCTATTAGTACTTTTGTGAACTTTGTGTTCACAAACTCCAAGCAGAAAAGAATCCTCGGCTCTTGTAAAATGAGCCAGAATCCTCAAAAAACGGCTTGGCAAAAGCTACCTACAGCAAAAAAAAAACGGCTGGCAGTCAATGTGTTAACTGGGGTCGTAAGGTGTTTCGGGTCTGTCAACATCATACACCCTCGCCCAGTAGACCCAGCCGAGGCCGATTAAGACCCCGACCCACGTCCCAGAAGCAGCCGCTCACGGGTCAGCCTTCCTACTCTGTCTGCAACGTTGCCCGCGGAAGGGTTGATCACGCCCAATCCGCTGCAGTAGAGTTAGTGCTACACCGCAGTATTGAGAGACCTTCGGTGCATGGAGGTCTAAGGCCCTGTGGGGTGATTCCAGGCCGGGCACCTCCTTCATCTCACCAGAACCTCCCGTGGAAAAAGGCAATCCTACCATGCCGTACCATGGGCAGGGAGGATGCCTCAAGAAGGCCTGTGCGCTGCACGTCATTCGCCTGCGCCGAGCACCTCGCTCTAGCCTGAAGGACCCCAGGCCGCGCCGATGTTTACGCAGATTTTCAGGAGGCTAATCCGTAGCGTTTGTGGATTTCTCCCTCACGAGAGAGCCAGGCTGGGGTGCTAAAACCCATCCCGTACCGGATGCCGTCTCTCCGACCGTCAACTTGGACCAAAACTAAAAATATAAATATATCGAAAAAATATTTTCTTTAAATCCGCAATTTCTTTTTACGTTTTGGTGCAAGTGAAATGTTCAGTGGTCTCTCCTGTTTCTATCCACCTTATTTCTAGCGGCCATGATGCCTATGCGTTTTTCTTCCGGTGTGATCCTCCCAGCCTTGTTGCTGACAGCAAAACGTTTGGTTTGAACAAGTAAAACAATTTTTATAAGCATTTCACAAAATGGGAAAATAAATGGCGGATGAAAATCTCTGGTACGCATGCCGAAGCAGGAAGTGACGTTCACTTTGGCTCTCTATAGAGTCCTCAAATGTGGCACAGCAGTATTGTTTCCAAGGCCAGGACCAATGCTGTCATCCAGACAGCATGTGTGAAAGCCTCCGTCCAGGCTACGCTACATAAAGCCTCCTTTGAGGCTACGCTAAGCTACATACACTCAGTCTGATGGTGCATCCATTACTTCCACAGGGCCGTCTTTTGGGGAAACATCTCTTTCACTCTCTCTGGTGCTTTTTGGTCTTCAAACGGCCATCCAGGACGATCTCCTGACCTTCCTCAGATACCAGCCAACACCTGGCCTCGTACAGTATCCTAACACACACAGACAGGAATACACAGTAACAGTCAACCAGCAGGTTCACAGTTTTGCACCACATTTATACAACCAACTTCAGGTGCTTTTTAAACTCTTTAAGTCTTTTTTACAGTTCTCTACCAGGTTACAGACGAGGGCTGGGTATCGCTGCTCTATACCTTTAAGGTATTGACTGAAATCATAAGTAGTCCTGAAACTTCTCCGGTCAAACCATGCCTGCATTCGATCCTTTTCGTACACCGGTCTAGAAAAACATGACTATTTGTATGGTTTTGCTCTCAGCCAATCACCACAAGCGTTCTTCAATTCAATGCGACACGTGATTGGTCCACGACCGCCGCAGCTAAAAGCCATACAGTCTGTATAGTGGTGGAGTTGAGTGCAGTGTATGCGATGGAGCTGGCAGTTCAGCGTGCCGAGATGAGACAGAAACGTTCAAATTCACACAATGGATATCGAATTAAATACTGTATTGGTATTGGTACTGGTACTGGTATCGTATTTTTTTAAACGATACCCAGCCCTATTACAGGCACACACACACACACACACACATTTGCTGGAGACACACTCAGAACCGCGGCAAAACCAACATGGTGCTGACTTTTCTACTCATTTCGGACATAAACAACACACACACACACATACACGCTCATACTGTGTTTTTGACATAAACAACACACACACGCATACTGTGTTTTTGCCGGCCGCCTGTCTCTTATCAGGCCTCCCACGCCGCCGCCGGGTGTGACATCATCACCCCGCGCCGTTTGGTGCTCCCTCCAGAACCCCCCGACCACCCCACCCCATCCCCCTCACCCTCCCGGGTGCTGCATGTCAGTCAGTCAGTGTAATCTCTGATTCCATGTTAGATTAGGTAATAATGGTAATAATAATAATAATAATAATGGTAATAATAATTACAGTAATAATCTGTTATTGTGTGTGTGTACTGTTCCAGGTTGGTGCTCAGTTCAGTTCCGTCTCGGCCTAGAGGGGAGGGAGGCTAGAGAAAAGCATATTGTACAGTTAGTATAGTGAGTCGTTCTATTGTACCTAAGGGATACCAGAGGAGATGGTAGGACAGGCATGCTCTGAGAAGAGATGGGTTGAAATAACGTCACGTAAGCAGGCGTGGAGAGACAACCAAATAGCCTGCTCAAGTGGAAGTGCTGCTACGTCGCTAGAATTCTACTTGAGTCGAAGTGAAATTAACAATGTAAAAAATCTACTGGCAAAAAGTAGGACATTTAAAAAGTGATGCTTCCCATGCAAAAATAACAGAGACAGAGAAAACTAGCATATTTTAATATAAAAAAAGGCGACAACATAAAGTGCAAGAGAAACGGGTCGCTGCAATTGCCACTTGTTTTCAGTTATGGAGGACAGGTCCATTTTGGACATTTAAAGGCCAAACCCGCCTAAAATACTTAAACCGTGTTGAAAAGCTATCGGTGATGTGCTTTGCATTGCTGGGCCCGTCTTGGAGTTTGGTGTATATGTCTTACTCCTGGCCAACTAGTCGCACCGTTTTGCACCAACATTCAACAGTCATACAGGGAGAACTCCATGTTAGAGAGGCTTGATCTCTAACTAAACAATCTAATACAAGTAGGTTCACGAAAACAGTGTAAGAGGGGGAGAATTGTCCTTTTCTTTGTTAAGTAAAATTCAAAATGTCAAGTAGGGCTGGGCAATATACTGTACATCGATATCACGATATACAGTAAGACTGGATATGGTCTTCAATTTTGGATACCATAATAATAATGTATGTTGATATAAGTAAAGTGATGTCATTTTCTGAACTGACCAGACTGTTGTAGCTGTTCTGTTATTTGCCTTTACCCACTTAGTCATTATATCCACATTACTGATGATTATTTCTCAAAAATCTCATTGTGTCAATATTTTGTGAAAGCACAAATAGTCACCCCTGCGATACCAGTATCGAGGTATTTGTTCAGAAATATTGTGATATTTGATTTTGCCCATATTGCCCAGCCCTACATCTCACATGACTTTTGGTCCATATCGTCCAGCCCCAATGTCAAGGCGTCTCTAAACAAATTGTATTTGAATGCATGTGTATGTGCAGGGCAACACAAGCAGTGTTCTCTTTCATGTCCAGACTATCTCTCCACACTACATAGTGCATCATCTGTATGTATGGGACTGTCCCTGACAGGGCCAGCAGACGTGGGTCACTCTTTAACACACATCACCTCTGGTGAGGCCACGCACTGATTAGCCCAAGGCTACAGTATATAGAGACAGTCGGCATGTCTGGGAATGCCCACAAAATGTTAAACGGCTGGCGCGCGGGTGGGGTAAAACCGCCCATATATCTCAATGGGCTGACTCACCAAAGGACGGTGCTGCGGCTCTACTACTTGGGGATTCTAGAGCAGAACACAAGACGTCTATTCAGATGTGCGTTTACTGCGGTGGTTAAATCCCCGATCGTGTCTGCCCGGGCTGGGCTATCAGCTAAATTCAAACTTTGCTGAATGGATCGAACGGGAGATTTACCCCACCCTGACCCCGCCCCCAGCCAGGCTGAGCCAGCTAACCCAGCTATGACGAGACATCGCCTCAACCTATAAGTACCATGCAGGCTCTTTGATTTCTTGATATCCACAGCGAGCAGTCTGACGTGTGTGTCTTGGCATTAAGTCGTGTATCTGACGTTTGTGTGCTTACTTTGTGAGACAGGAGAGCTGTTCCCACGGCGCCCAGCTCTCTGGATCGTTGTGTGTCTCTACACAGGCTGGTGAAAGCCTGCGAGCTTGGAGCGTAGGCGTTAGCCGTGATCCCTTACATTTGCTCCTCATTGAACCTGACCCTCGTTGGGGAGGCTTCCCAACGGTAAGCACGACACCCCGGGGTTGAGTGTGGCTTGTGTGGGTCGGCAGCAACGCTGTTGATGCCACAAGCCGTAGTGTGAAGCCCAGCACGGGTCTATGTAGGTGGCTAGCATGTGTGCATGGTCGGGAGAGGATTGTCTGTGGACCACCACCTCCCATGGGTCAGGCTTTAGGGGCCTTGGCCACCAATTCGCCGAGCTTCCGAACAAGGCAGCCAAAAATGATGGATGCCAGAACGCATGGAGCTTTGTAGTGACCCCTCTCCTGGCTCACCTCATGAAGGAGCAAGCGGTGGCACCTGGCAGGGCGTGGCCTCCCTTTGGATGGTGAGCGCCGCCTCTGGTCGCCTCAGTGCCTGCTTCACACCCATAGACAGTCAAAAGGAGGGACATACTGAGCGTGGATTTTCCTGCAGCATTCTGGGATATCTGTTCAAATCTGAAGCCCGCGACTGACGGGGGTGTGTCACATGAGCAGTGATGGGCAAGCTACTTGGAAAATGTAGTAAGCTAAGCTATCAGTTACTCTTGATTAAATATAGCTAAACTACATTGAAGCTATCCCCAGAGAAATGTAGCAAGCTAAGCTACGAGCAACATGGCAAAAGCAGCTTGCTACATCAAAGCTACTGTTTTTCTCACATATAATCAACTTCATGTCAAAGAACAACTTTCCACCAAACAAATAGGCAGGCAAAAAAAATCTAATTTTGATTGTTTATTTAAAACACACTGAAACTCTCACTGGCACAATATTCAAAAACAGACAATAAAACCTGAACATCTTCTTCATCACTGCCAGAGGCTCCCTCTGGCTCTGCCATCTTTCAAAGTTCGTTGCTGACGTGACTTTGCCACATATTTTGCCCTACCCTTAACCAATCGTCAGTCTTCATTGCCTAAACCCAACCCAATCAGAGGCAGAGTAGTGCAGGGTCTTGCTGCAAGAGAGGCAAGGATGCTAAAAAGCAAGGATGAGACAACAACATTTGTTGTCCGTCATAATGGAACTGGAAGTGCTTTATTGGCTACACAGGCACACTTGACATATGCAATGTCTCCTCCTGTTTAATCCAAACCGCAGCAGAAATCTCCACTGCGTGCTTTGCTCATGGATTTTCTCTGGCGAGTAGCTTGTAGCTTTTGCGGGAAGCTACAAGCTACTTGGGTCTATAAATAGCTTAGCTACTGAAAAATCTACTTGGTTCAAAAGTAGTGAAGCTACCACTAAGCTACTGAGAAATGTAGTTAAGCTATGTAGCTTCACTACTTGTAGCAAGCTACTGCCCAACACTGCACATGAGTCTGGCGAGCTTCTTCTTCTGCTTCTTCTAATAGGCAGACTAGATGCCTTGCAGCACATTGCTGCCTGTACCGGTCGGAAGTATTACTGTTCCAAATTTATCCGATTTATTTATAGTCTATTTCACTCAAAATGGGGCCATCATTTAGAAAACGGAGACGATGAGAGCATGAAAAAAACTTGAAATAGTTTTTCCTGACCATCACCCCATGATGTGTTTTCACTGCGCCCTCGGCCTGCCACTGGATTCGCCTCAGATACACTCTCAGTGTGATGTGTTTTCAGAGGCACTGTTGACGAGTCTGACATGCTTGCAGCTTACGAGGTTCGTGCGCATGCAGCCCGATGCACTCTACATGGTGAAGGACGTCAGGGAGCTGCAGCAGAGCGATCAGCAGGTGGAGTTTTATTCAGGTTATTTCCACATTCCCAGAGAAGATGACCGACCGACTGGGGAAGAAACACCTTCCCTAACTCCTGGAAGTGCCCTTTCTACCCTCGGCAGGACGGTGGAGCAGTGCATCTCCATCGGACACGTACGCACAGGGTGAGGGACTCGGTCCGTCACAGACCTATAGCTCCCTTTGGCAACCAGTCTCCAAGGCTGGGCTCCCTCATCGGGTTGTGGATACAATCCTAGGCTCAGTGCATCCGGGGCCACAGCTCTTACGAGAGCAGACCTCGGCACAGAGGGAGGTCTTTCTTCAAAGCTCACCTTCCATTTTGATAGGCTAGATGGCTCTCCGCCCATTTACAGCCGGCCTTAGCGTCTGGCGGGGCCCGCTAAGTCTTGGTGGCATCTTGTGTACATAGTCGCATATTCATATCTAGTTAATTTATTGAGCGCACGGGTGATTCTGGTCGTTACGACGTCGCTTGAACTCAGCTGCCGCTTCATGGCCCTGCAGGATCAACCGGGTCTGCATGGTTTCCTCATGGCGTGTCTTACAGCGTGTCTTACAGCGTGTCGTACATAATGAATGTGTGGTGTGGAGAGATAGTCTTGAAATCTAAGAGAACGCTAGGTTACGTTGTAACCCAGGTTCCGTGAGAAACTATCTCCAGCTGAGAGCCGCTTCAAAAAATGTCCCAAGCGAAGAGGCCAGGCTTATACTGTATAGCCTCGGGCTCATCAGTGCGCGGCCGCACCACAGGTGATGTGCCTAAAAGAGCTTCACGTCAGCTGCCCCCGATCGGGGACATTCCCGTACATTCTGGAATATGTAGCGTGGCGAGATAGTCTCTCCACTCAGACAACCTGGGTTACAACGTAACCCCCCCGTTATTTCAACAAGTATGTGTTTTCGAGGGCGGTCAGAGGAAGGCGTGATGGATCGCAGTGGATATCCGTACTGTTTCCTGTTGACCTCCGTCAACTTGACTGACAGGTGACACGGTGATGATGTTTCTGTTCGCCTATCGACAGCTTTTAGGCTGGGTGCTGTTTCAACACTCCAACACATACTTTAAACACACACACACAGGCACATACACAACACTGTTACTCACACAACACTGTTACTCACACAACACTGTTACTCACACACAGAGCAGACGCGCTCAGACACAGAGATACTAACTCCTGACACATACAGAATAACGATGCTGTGGCGCATGCAGACTCTCATCTCATTGGACTAAATGAAAGATGAGCTTTTAGGAACGGAGGAACCGGGGGTGTTTCAAAAGGTGCTAAAGTTTTATCTGAAAATAAGAAAAATATATTGTTAGGAGTATAAATCAAGTTTGTCTTTACAATGACTGTATTTAAGTTTGTCGTAGTAATGAAAAAGGCACTATTATTATTTTACTCTTGTATGAATATGAACTAATTAAAAAGGCATTTTAACTTTGTACTTGAACCAATGTAAGAAATGAACCGTGAATAAAAAAAAAAGGACTGTTTCATGTGTTTTAGCCTAAAGGCGCAGTATTACCCGTGTCTCAATCTATTTCAGTGTATGTCTCTGGCTGTGCTTCTCAGCGTGGGGTCCGTGGGAGCTCCAGGGGTTCCTGGGGCTCCCCAGCAAATTGATGAATTGTTATTGCATTATTGATCATATATTTACAAGACGTTAAAGGAGAATTCCGCTTTCTAATCTTTTTCATATCGTGGACCCCTAATTCAATCCACATTCAAGATGTTTGGTGTTGTAGGTCAGTGGTTCTCAATGTGGGGTCAGGGGACCACCAGGGGTCTATGAATGGGTTCCGTGGGGTCCCCAGCAAATTGATTAAATGTGAAACTTCACCTTTATTTCATTTACAAGAACAATTAAGAGAATGTAGAAGAACGACTGTTTTGATCATAGTTTATTATCTCTACCTAAAATAAAAATAGTTGTGGAAAAAATATCTAACAATAAAAAATATTCTCAATTTTGGGTCTGAGAGACAAAATCGCTTCAAGTGGCTCTAATGGTTCTAAATGGGGTCTTTGATATGAAGAGATTTGAGAATCATTGAAGAAACATGTTGCTGATCTCTGAGTATCAGC
This sequence comes from Poromitra crassiceps, assembly GCF_964638095.1. Classification (NCBI taxonomy): domain Eukaryota; kingdom Metazoa; phylum Chordata; class Actinopteri; order Beryciformes; family Melamphaidae; genus Poromitra; species Poromitra crassiceps. The sequence goes on from NC_139630.1 coordinate 17,972,893, forward strand.
AGGATTTTTAGAACAAAGTTGCTTAACCTCGTTCCTGGGATTCAATTTACTGAATTGAGTGAGACAGTAAATACATTTTTTATCTCTTGGAAAAAACAAATGTCCACAGCTATATGCTTGCTGGTTAAGTTTGTATTAATACGGGCATCCGGGGAGCATATAGTGGTAGATTCCCTGCCTAACAACACAAGGGTCGCAGGTTCGCGCCCCCGTGTTACTTCCGGCTTGGTCGGGCGTCCATACAGGCACGATTGGCTGTGTCTGCGAAGCCGGATTAGGGGTATGTGTCCTGGTCACTGCACAAGCGCCTCCTCTGGTCGGTCGGGGCGCCTGTTCGGGGCGGAAGGGGATCTGGTGGAAATAGCGTGATCCTCCCACGTGCTACGTCCTGCTGGTGAACCTCCCCGCTGTCAGGTGAGAAGAAGCGGCTGGCAACTTCGCATGTGTCAGCGGAAGCATGGTGCTAGTCTACGGCTCTCCCCAGATCGGCAGAGGATGGGGGGGGGGAATCGGAAGAAAAAAATTATTAGTAGGTTATGTATTTCCTGTAAACAACAGCTAATTGTCTAAATGAGGTCTCAAGGCTGGTAATAATAAATCAGTCGCTATGCTTGAGGCCTTCATCCTGTTTTCATCAAAGGATGTTGTAGCTGTGTTTAGTAGGTCTATCTGAATGCAGGAGGAAACAGCTGCTCTATGAGAAGATGAGAAAAGAAAACGAGGAAGAGGAGGGTGGCCCCTGGTGGTCAGTGTGGGTTGGATGTTTTGCTGCTCAATTTAAATTGACACCCTTAACAGTATACCTCTTATTATAGAGTAAGCAGCAATGAGTCCAGAAGAGCTGGATGTTAGCACTAACTAGGTGTAAAAGTCAATGGGATTTTTGCATGGGGATTTCGGTTAAATGCAAGGTCTGTGGTAAACAAAAGTTTATGAAACTTCAAAGTTTGTGTTCAGCAAGATGATCTTCACAAATGCGGACCACTTTTATGATTTTGAAGCGTAAATGGGAAAGAAATTGAAGCCAATGTGGAAGTGTACTTAAACCTGCATTCTTTTGAATGGACTGCAGGGGGTGACCCATTGGTCTGTGGACTTCTGTTTTTTTACGCCTGACATGGCATTTTGGCCATTGCCATCTTGGATCTCGACACAAGTCCCGGGGTTTCCCACAGAGCACGGCCTGCTATCGGTCCGTCATCGGTGAGCTGTGTGATCAGTGGACAAGCGACCTGTCAATCACGCCCCAAAACATAGTCTGAATATAGCGATTGAGACCATAAACACATTAGGAAAGTGTTTACTGAGGCCATACTTGAGGCTTAAAAACAGAAGTCTAGAAACCAATGGGTCGCTCCCTGCAGGCAAAGAGGACACTTCCTCATTGGCTTCAATTTGGACAAACAGAGCTACCTCCTTGTATGTAACACATTTATGTGTGATGAATGGTTTACACTTTAGATTAGGGGATGCAGAAAGCCTTGTAAATGAATTGTAAATTAACACATCATTTACAACATGTGAGGAACACTTCATTTACTAAAGGTTTATAGATGACTTACAACACATTTGTATGTTAAGATAACATTTATTAATCATCTACAAATTCATGTTTTGTAAGTGATTAGTTCATCATTAACTAAAGGCTTATAAATGACATACGACTGAACGTTATTATAAAGTGTTACAGTTTCATAAACTTTTCTTAACCACAGACCTTATTTCCTGCATTTAACCGTAATCCCCAGAAAAATCCCATTGACTTTCATACGTAAGAACCAGGAAGTGCAGGGACTTCTGGGTAAGCCTACAAAAATACATCATCCCGGTACTCAACTCTCACCCTATCTCACGTAGTCAGACAGACCCACCGTTGACGTCAGCAAGCTTTCAGTGATGGAGGAGATAGCCTATCATCTACGGCTGACACTGCCAGGTTACTCTCACCCTCTCACCTCATCCATTCCCCACCAGCAGTCAGCCATACTGCCAAGGAGGACGGCCTGTCTGTCTCCATACTGTGGTCCTATCATGGCCCTATGCTGCTTATTGCTGCCTTCTCTGTCTCACCAGCCACAGTATAGCAGGTAAAGCCATCTACACTCAGATTTCTTACCTATAATTTGTGTGTGTGTTTTTGTGTGTGTGGGGGGGGGGGGTAGTTTATTATTAGCATTATACGCATCATAGTAAGTCATAAATTTATGTAACTCAAAGTACTTTTTGATTGCATTTGCATGTAGGCTATATAGCGCCTTCCTAGCTACTCAAAGTGCTTCACATATCGGGGGGTGTAGCACTCACCTGGGTGATGCACGGCAGCCAGCACTCACCACACATCAGCTACACTATCACTGTGGAGCGTTGATGACTGAATGTGCCAATTAAGTAACTAGGGATGATTATGTGACCATGATTGAAGGAAGGCCTGTGTGGGAGTTTAACCAGGGCACCATAGTTACACCTCCAGGCCACCGGGGTTACAATTTACAACCCCTCTTGCATGAGTGCCAGTGGGATCTTTAATGACCACAGAGAGTCAGGACCTCCGGTTAACATCTCATCCGAAGGACGGTGCTCACTCACAGGACAGAGTCCCTGTCTCTGCCCTGGGGCATTGGGGAGATAATTAATCAGACCAGATTATTCATCAGAGCAGAGGCAAGAGCACCTCCTACTGGTCCTCCAACACCACTTCCAGCACCAGTCTCCCATCCAAGGAGTATCCACCACAGCCAGACCTGCTTAGCTTCCCACTTAAAGCAACACAAGTAAAGGATCTCATGCAGAGTGGCCCATTTCAGAATAATACACTATGTATTATAATATATTATTGAGTTATAACTATTGATGCATTAATGTGTAAGCATCACTTTTATGTTGCAGCTGATAGGCTAAAGGTGGCGCTGATTTCCACTACTTTATATACTGCTGGATAATCCATTATAGTAATCTAAGAGTAGTTTTAGACTAGAGTAATCTAAATACTAATCTAAGAGTAATCTAGAATAATACACCACAATTTATTAGTTGATTATATTTTCTATTAATAATCTGAATCTGCAAAGTTACTAGTAGCCTAAACGTTTTCAAATAGCCCATAGTGGAGTAAAAAGTACAATATTTCCCTCTGAAATGTAGTAGTAGGCTAGTATAAAGTAGCATAAAATGGTAGGCTACTACTAACGGCACATTATTCGAGTAAATGTACTTAGTTACTGACTGTCCACCTCAGTCTGGACATTGTAAATGTCACAGTCCCTATTTGTTCCTCATGTCATGTCATAAGTGCCATATTTCCGACAGGCACCTGAAGGCAGCATATTCCCCTGGAGACAAGACACGCCCCTGTGTACCAGAAAGGGGAGGGTCTCGTCCCCGGCTTCCCTGCTCCCATAGGGTAGTATTTCCCGTCGCTCAGGTTCAAACGGCGTGTGATTGGCTGCTGCCTGCCCTGTCAGACTCCGGCCAGAGACAAGGAGCATCTGCGGCTCGCACTGTGCCAGCTGTCTGAGCGGAGAGAGGCTGCGCTGCTGCCTGTCTGCCTGCCTGCTTGTATGCTTTGCTGAGGACTTGGAGAATCTGGAAAACGGGTAAGATTAAAATAAACATGATTATAGCTATTAGCTACTATAATCATTGAATGATCTTAAAGATCCTTCAGTTTGTGCTGACAGGAGTGGAATGACTGTTATCATTCTACAGGCTATTACAAGTCAATTACAATGACAGGGTTACTATTTCGCTGTCTAGCCGCAGGCTATAAACAGATGTGGGATATTGTTTCTGGTTCCCTCCTGGTATTATATTTTTTCATGTTTTATTGAGTCTTTTATTGCCTTTAGGTGTGGATTGGTCTGCATCCGTGCAAGCTCTGTAACGAGCCAGTGAGGGGATGATGGGTGGGTAGGTAAAGGCTATCTGACTGGCACAATGTGATTTTCAATTAATGATGTGTTGATAAAGTGCCTATAGGCCAATATGTCTGAAAATAAGCAAATATTACTTATTGTTCGCTTGGGCGTCGAAATGCGGGCGAGGTGTGCGTGCGTGTGTGTGCGTGCGTGTGTGTGTGTGCGTGATTGTGTGCGTGCGTGTGCGTGTGCGTGTGTGAGCGTGTGCGTGCGTGCGTGCTGGCCGTTATGCAAGTCTGTTATTCGTAGGCTGATTGTTATCTTTCTCATAATGGACCCCTAATTCAGCCATAGACACCCCCCTCCCCCACTTGATGAGATTTTGTCTCTAACCTGAAAATATTTTCATATGATTTTATTTCTAATCTGAGAATATTTGCACATGGTTTAGTCCATGGCTGGCTATATTGTACAGGTAGGTCAGTGGTTGTCGACATGGGGTCAGGGGACCACCAGGGATCCAGAGCCAGATTAACACCCCCAGGGGCCCCGGGGCACTGAAGCTCCCAGGGGCCCCCCTACCCATCGTCCGGATGTTTGGATGTTTTTTCGCCATATTTAGAGGAATATCTCATTTTAAATTAACATTAGTATTATACTGTTATGTTATTATTCCGTTTCTGAGATTCAGTTTCTCACTCACTCATAGGCGATTCCAGGCTTTGCAAAGAGGTAGCACCAGCAGGATAAAGATATTAGTCTGACTGGGGGTTCCCGGGTTTCTAGGGGGAACGAAATGTTCCCCCAAGAAATGTTGTACATTTTAAAGTAAAATGCATGAATCTGATGCACTCTGAGAGCAAAAGGAAGAGGCTAATCTTCACATTAATATCCTCTTCACTGTGCTGTGGCTTTACAATGATGAAAAAATAATTGACATTACATTTCCAATACAAAACAGGTGCCGCAGCACCACAAGCACCCCCACTTCCCGCGCCCCTGGTCACCACTTGCCCACAGGCATCCAATGAGACTAAATCATCAGACTTAATCTTCTTGGAAACACATTTTATTTTGTCCTGATTGGTCTTAGATTTGTGTCATAGTTCTGTGGAGCCCAACATGAGCCCGACAAAAAAAAAAAAAAAAAAAAAAAATTGGAGGGCCCCTTCACCCCGAGGGCTCCGGGGCACCTGCCCCGGTTGCCCTATGGTTAATCCGGCCTTGCAGGGATCCATGAAGGCATTCCAGCGGGTCCCCAGCAAATTGATGAAATGTTAAACCTCACCTTTATTTCATTGTCAAGAAGTTAACTCAATTAGAGAATATACACAGAATGACAGTTTTGGTCATATATTCTCTGATCATTTATCTCTCTACCTACAATACAGACAGTCGTGGAATTATGGACAAAATCATATTTGACTATGATTTATATTCTCAGATTTAGGTCAGAGAGGAAAATAAATCATGAAATGGGGGTTCGTGGATGTGTAGTAAATTAGGGTTCCTTGATAGGAAAAAGGTTGAGAGAGAACAGTGAGACTATTTCTCCGTTTCGCACTGTACCCGGGCAGGAGATAGTGTGAGAGCAAAATTATTGATTGATTGCTTATTAATTGGTTGTTGATCATGACATCTTAGGAGAGAGCCATAGATCATTATGGAACAGTCGATAATGATCAACAACCAATTAATAAGCAATCAATCAATAATTTTGCTCTCACAATAGTCTGCCTGCTCTTACTCTCACTCTGGTAGTGGGGGGGAAAAGGCTCTGTTATCTTTACAACCATCCACCGAAAATACCAAGCAGGCCTGCTTTATTGCACAATCCAAATCTTTGGCGAAATTTGCCATTTTCAGCGTGTAGCTTGCTAGCTTGCTAGCTTGCGTTGTTGTTTGAGGCATTTGAGAGACACGCAGGGAGCGGAAAAGGATTTCCCTTCGCTCCGACTGAAATGGTCCGAGCCAATGGCAGAGCTCAGACCTGCAGCCTGCTTCCAGTGAGTCACGACAGTGACACTATTGTAAATGAAATCGAATAGGAATGAGTCCGGAAGTAGTACTTCCGGTTTGTGTGTAAAAGTCAATGGGATTTTTGTATGTTTTGTGTGTGATGACGCGGGTCTGGAGTCAGTTATGATGCGTACAAACCCAGACTCTGCTGCGTGCTTTGTGTGTGTCACTGGGTAAAAGGAAAAGGGCTTGTGGACAGAATGGGGGATGGAAAGGAATCTGGCACCCCTCTTTTTTTTAGCATGCCTTAGCCAAAAAGATGTAAACACATGAAGGGAGCCCTCTGTTGACTGCAAATGATATTGCATGCAGACCTGTTTTGCATCTCAAAGGGGCGTTGGGGCCTCTGGGGGTCCTCGAGTGGGTTCCAGGGAGTCCTCCACCTCCAACAAAACCAAGGAACCTATAAAGAAGGAAAAGACATCACATCACTCACGTCAGTCCCGCCTAAAGTCTGGCCCAATGCAAAATTTGAACGCGGTGATGTGAGTGATGTCTCTTCCTTCTTTATAGGTTCCTTGAGCAAAACGAGGAATTTCACCTCACTTTAATTAACTAGAACGCATCCCAATGAGAGAATGGCAGAGACATTACCATGCATCATGCATCAAACATGCTGATTTAAATCAGACATGCATCAAACATGCTGATTTAAATCAGACATGCATCAAACATGCAGATTTAAATCAGACATGCATCAAACAGGCTGATTTAAATCAGACATGCATCAAACATGCTGATTTAAATCAGACATGCATCAAACATGCTGATTTAAATCAGACATGCATCAAACATGCTCAAACAGGCTGATTTAAATCAGACATGCATCAAACATGCTGATTTAAATCAGACATGCATCAAACATGCAGATTTAAATCAGACATGCATCAAACATGCTGATTTAAATCAGACATGCATCAAACATGCTGATTTAAATCAGACATGCATCAAACATGCTGATTTAAATCAGACATGCATCAAACATGCAGATTTAAATCAGAGATGCATCAAACAGGCTGATTTAAATCAGACATGCATCAAACAGGCAGATTTAAATCAGACATGCATCAAACATGCAGATTTAAATCAGACATGCATCAAACATGCTGATTTAAATCAGACATGCATCAAACATGCTGATTTAAATCAGACATGCATCAAACATGCTGATTTAAATCAGACATGCATCAAACATGCTGATTTAAATCAGGCTGATTTAAATCAGACATGCATCAAACATGCTGATTTAAATCAGACATGCATCAAACAGGCAGATTTAAATCAGACATGCATCAAACAGGCTGATTTAAATCAGACATGCATCAAACATGCTGATTTAAATCAGACATGCATCAAACATGCAGATTTAAATCAGACATGCATCAAACATGCTGATTTAAATCAGACATGCATCAAACATGCTGATTTAAATCCGACATGCATCAAACATGCAGATTTAAATCCGACATGCATCAAACATGCTGATTTAAATCAGACATGCATCGAACATGCTGATTTAAATCAGACATGCATCAAACATGCTGATTTAAATCCCTCCTTTTGAGGGTTGTTTACATCACGGCTGCTAATTTGGCCTCAATTTAAGTAGGAAAAAACAAGGAAATATTGGGGGAATTGAGTCTTTTGTACACTTAATAAAATGTCTTCTTAGGCAACTTCTTAAGATGAAAGTCAAACAGGAAGAGAGGTAAACTCCACCCACACAACACGCCATGTTGTGTCGAGGAGGTGTGTGTGTGTGTGTGTGTGTGTGTGTGTGTGTGTGATGCCCTAGTTAGTTGTTGTATGTTTATCTGTGTCTGATTCACTAATGGCTTATTCATCCATGGACCTACTGTATAAAGCTCCCTGTGTGTGTGTGTGTGTGTGTGTGTGTGTGTGTGTGTGTGTGTGTGTGTGTGTGTGTGTGTGTGTGTGTGTGCGTGCGTGCGTGCGTGCGTGCGTGCGTGCGTGCGTGCGTGCATGTGTGTGCATGTGTGTGCGTGCAAGCGCGCACGCCTGTGTGTGTGTTGTGTGTGTGTGTGTGTGTGTGTGTACGTGCATGCGTGCGTGTGTGTGTGTGTGTGTGTGTCTGTGTGTGTCTGTGTGTTCATGCGTGTTTAAGGTAGGGATGCAGAATATTGGATTTTTTTGTTGATATCTGAGACGTGGATATTTTCCTACTCTTTTGACTGATTGCCGATATATTCACACATTTTGCCCTCGTGCCATATTTTTTTAATTCATGTAATATTTTCTTTCAAACAAAATGATCCAGCAGCAATAAAGCATCATTTTGTCGGCCGAAAGCCTTTATCGGCGATATCATGGTGCATCGTGAGTTTGACATCTGACTGATGGACGTCTCGCCTGCTTTATAGTAGCACTATTGTTCAGTCACATAGAGAGGCAAAGTGAACGTCACTTCCTGCTTCAGCACTGTACCAGAGATTTTCATCCGCCATTTATTTTCCCATAGACATTTCGTAAAATGCTTATAGAAATAGTTGTACTTGCTCAAACCAAACGGTTCAGCTATATTTAGAATCGGGAGAGACCATAGAACATTTCACTGGGACCAAAACTTAAAAAAAAAACTTTTTCTTTAAATCCGCAATTATTTTATGTTTTGGTCCGAGTGAAATGTTCGGTGGTCTCTCCTGTTTCTAAATATATCTGAACCGTTTGGTTTGAAGTGCGGGTGGGGTAAAAAAAACCATTTCAATCAGGAGAGACTAGAGACCAGAGAATGAATAAAATAATATTTATTACAATAGTGAATGAATGATGCATTACAGAAAATATGGTGAGAATGAGGTGTTGTTATAGTCTTTGGTGCTTAGACACCACAGGGAGATATTGAGATAGAGCTGCATCAGCCATGAGCAGCAGCCAGATATATCCCCCTGTAGAGTCTAGATACTGGTGGTGGTGATGGTGATGCCTCTCCTTCTGAGACTGATGAGACTCTTCAGACTGAAGAATCTGATGGGTCTGTGAAGACTGGATGGAGAAGGAGAGGTGGAGGGTGTGAGACTGTCAGCAGCAAGGTTGAGAGGCTGAATGGATAGAAACAAGCATATTTAATCGGACAACAGCCATGTGATTGGCTTACGATGAGGGGTGGAAAGCAATGTGATAGGCTTATAATGGAGGTGTGTGGGGTGACAGGTGATGTGATGCTATGCTATTGGATAAAAGAGACCAGGTGGCAAACAGCTGATTATTCAATTGAAGCCCGGAAGTTGACAGGCTATTTTGAGCATGTGAGCAGATTTGAAGGGGAGGAGAAATAAGAAGTGAACTGAGGAAGTGTAAAGTGCAGATTATAGTCTTCCTGACTGAATTTACATTAGAACTACATATATCTCAATGGGCTGACTCACGAAAGGACGGTGCTGCGGCTCTACACTGCAGGATTGGGGATTCTAGAGCAGATACATAGACGTCTGTTCAGATGTGCGTTTACTGCGGGGGTTAAATCCCCGATCGTGTCTGCCTGGGCTGGGCTAGCAGGTAATGAGGTTTATGCTACGGGCAGATTTACCCCACCCTGACCACGCCCCCAGCCAGCTACCCCAGCATTTATGACGAGACATCGACTCAAACTATGAGGTGTAGAACGTTGATAGACGTATCTACAAACGTGATGTGCAACGAAAGTTCACTTTCTATTCTACGTATCCACGGCTTGAAATGTATAAATGCGACTTTTTATTCTGGCAACCAGGCTGCCATCCAATTTGTTAGGGAACTGTGAAATGTCTGCTTGTCTCTCTGTCTGTGTGTGTGTGTGTGTGTGTGTGTGTGTGTGTGTGTGTGTGTGTGTGTGTGTGTGTGTGTGTCTCTCTCTCTCTCTCCTCTAAATCAGATAAAAAAAATACAGCTAAGCTCAGTAAGATGAAATAAGAAGATAAGAAACATCTAAATTCATAATGTGGTGCAGCAATGTTGAAAAGCTTTATTAAAGGATAAAGCTTTATTATTGGATAAAGCTTTATTATTGGATAAGGAAAAGTGCATGTTACTGATCAGGATGTAATCAGATCTGCCTGACCACATCTGGAGTCTGGCTCACATTGTGTTCAGATCTCTTACACCCCATTTACACCTAGTTTTTTAAATGTGGCCGTTATCCAGATAACATCCGGATACAAAAAACCTGAGTAAGTGGAGGTGGTAGTGCCGCAACCAGGACACATACCTGTAATCCAGCTTCTCACCCACAGACACAGCCAAATGTTCCTGTATGGACGCCTGACCAAGCCAGAGGTAGACTACTGTAACACGGCTCAAACCTGCAACCCTCATGTTGGTAGGCAGGGACAGCTACCTGAGTGCCCCACGAAGAGATGTTAATATGAGAGGACAGTTGACTCTGCCAGCAATACGGAAGCCATCCTTTCATTTGGCACAGAGGCTGCCTTAACAATAAACCTCTTTCACAAAATGACCGCTTTTGCGACGATAGGGCCCGTTGTGCCCACAAGCAGAACCAAAAGACATGAACTTCTTCCTCGCGCTCTTAAACTGTTTTAAAAATGACTTTATCTTATTTAGCTTATTTAAATGACCAGTTTATTTCAGGCTTTATGTTGCTAAATTCACATCGTTTGTCTGATGATGGATCACTTGAACCTTGTTCCTGATTGGCTCGGGGGAGGGGCATCTTGTTCCTGATTGGCTCGGGGGATGGGCATCTTGTTCCTGATTGGCTCGGGGGAGGGGCTTCTGGTTCCTGATTGGCTCGGGGGATGGGGGGTCTTTGTAGTGAAACCAATGGGGGAATTGTGCGCCCTCATATTCAGCTGTGTTTGTTAACAATATGCAGTACAAATGGTAAATCAGCGTTGGTGTTTAGTATGCTTAGCCATACCATGATGTGTGTGTGTGTGTGTGTGTGTGTGTGTGTGTGTGTGTGTGTGTGTGTGTGTGTGTGTGTGTGTGTGTGTGTATAGGCTCCTCTCCCCCCCACTGAAAGCCCTCTCCAGGGCCCGTCTCCTGGGAAACAAATCTTCTGTTCTGGTTGCTAGGCCTTAGGGCGCTGCTTTACATACTACAACCCCCCGCCATCACACACACACACACACACACACACACACACACACACACACACACACACACACACACACACACACACACACACACACACACACACACACACACACTCGGGGGTCCTTGGGGGGGGGGGGGATCCTTTAGGTGCAACATTCTGCCCAACCTTGCCCCACCACTTTGGGTCCATTTCAGTCCCATCATGCCAGGCTGCTGATTTTTTTACCCTTCTCTCTTCTCTCTTCATCCTCTCTGTCTCTCTCTCTCCATCCCCCCCATCTGTTTGAGTTGAGTGTGTGTGTGTGTGTGTGTGTGTGTGTGTGTGTGTGTGTGTGTGTGTGTGTGTGCGTGCGTGCGTGCGTGCGTGCGTGCGTGCGTGTGTGTGTGTGTGCATACAGCCATCCATGCAGAATGCACACATTAACACAACTTCTTCCTGTGTGAACTGGAGTAAAGTGGAACATTGGCTCTTAAAGGGACAGCTCACCCTAAAATCCAAAAAACCGAACTACACCTGCTAGCTGCTAGCTAGTTCCTACAAAAGAAAATAGTTCCTACATGAAACTGCTCACAACACAGTCTGTGGATTATCTTGAGTAACCGGGTCATGATTTCTGGAAAGAGACAGTGCTGTTGAGTTTTGGGCGCTTTGAGCACCACAAGCCGAGTGCCATCCAGTTCCATTGTATTGCAGAGAAGGCAAACATCTCTACGGCTGATATCTCCAAAACTCTGCAACTAACAACAAAACGATATAGATGGATAAATAGCACTACAGGTGAGAGGTAATGTATTTTGCATTTTAGGATGAGCTGTTCCTTGAAGCCACGTCCGCTATATCAGCCTTCTCCATGTGAGTGAGTGCAACATTCCCATTGAAGATCCATGGCTGGGCTTGGAATAAGCAGACAACCCAAAACCACCAGGCACTGCTTCATGAACACTCAAACATGTCAGGGCTTTTTCACGCTCCCTATGTGAGAACAGTACCACGATGGAGCCACATGCACTGCTGCATAGCCTGAGACTGCTGACACTGGGGGGGGGGGGGGGGGGGGGAGAAAATGCATACATAGAAATGCTTGAGGATTAAATTAATTTGATACAAGATAATTGTATGTAATTAAGCTCATCTTTTGGCCCTCAGGGATCAATAGTCTTCAGTGTGTCGTCCACATCTAAAGATCAGTATAGTAAAAGAGGAGGGACAAGGAGAGGAATCATATCAGGGGTCATGCCTGACGAGGTGCCCATTACCAGGAGTTAATGGACAACAGGGATTATCCTGTTTATACCATGGTCACTTCCTGTCTATAACATGGTCACTTCCGGTTTATACCATGGTCACTTCCTGTTTATACCATGGTCACTTCCTGTTTATACCATGGTCACTTCCTGTCTATACCATGGTCACTTCCTGTTTATACCATGGTCACTTCCTGTTTATACCATGGTCACTTCCTGTTTATACCATGGTCACTTCCTGTTTATACCATGGTCACTTCCTGTTTATACCATGGTCACTTCCTGTTTATACCATGGTCACTTCCTGTCTATACCATGGTCACTTCCTGTTTATACCATGGTCACTTCCTGTTTATACCATGGTCACTTCCTGTTTATACCATGGTCACTCGACAAAGAGAACCATTTAAGACCATTCATTTATGTTTGTGCATTTTGCAATCAGCAACACCAAGGATCCTAGAAAGAAGGAAGAGACATCACTCACGTCACAGAGCATTTGGATTTTGCATTGGGGTCAGACTTTGGGGTCAGTTCTATTGAAGTGAATGGGGCGGGCAGGGTAAGTGATGTACCCTGCCCGCCCCATAACCGTAAGTGGGACTTAACGTAAGTCCCACTATAAACCATCTGTGTCGTTTCACCTTATGTGATGTTGACTGATCTTATTTTATTATCTAAATGTGTGCTTCTTTTCCTTATTATTGGTCTCCAAACAGATTCTCGATCTGTCCAGCAGCTGCATATAGCTGAACTCAAGCCCCTGTTTGGTCCAAAATACAGCTAGAATAGCTACAGTAACCACATCATGATACAGGACCGAGTGGGGTAGGTCCAACTACATAATAGTGTTTTCTTTCATCTGATCGACGCATTTATGCTTTATAGTGGGACTTACTAACTGTGCCATGGCCGCCCCATTCACTTCAATAGAACTGTCCCCAACTGCAGAAATTTGAATGCTGTGGCATGTGTTGTCTTTTCCTTCTTTATAGGTTCCTTGGGCAACATCTGAGGGTTTGACTAATACCTGGAACACTCATTACCATCCCATAAAGTTCACTATACTCCAGTAAATAGGATGAGCAGCTATGAGCCAGAAAGCTAATGTTATGCTAGCAAGTTTCAAAGTCAATAACATTGTGTACGGGTGACAATCAGTAAATATAAATTGACAGTATTTTTTTAACAACAACACTAGCTATCCATCCAGCCAATCATTATCCCCAAAATTTGATCAAGATTTCCACAAACACATTTTGATGAGTCTTGTGTAGGCCTACTGTAGGCCACAGTCTGACGTGAAGAGTTGAATAGTGAATGGGATGTGACATGATCGCTTATGTCAGTGGTCTTCAACAGGGGGTCTGGGACCCCCAGGGGGTCCGCAGAGGTAGTGCAGGGGGTCCGCCATTTTTTTGTCAAAGTAGTTTGTGAAAAGTAAAAAAATATATATATATATTAACGATTGGCGTCAAAGTAAATAGTAACGTTGAGTGCCAATGACGTCGATTAGAGAAAGGTCAGGAAAACAGCAGGAAAAAGCCCCGTGATGAAAGAGAAACCGATGCATGCTGCAGCCAGAGCCATATAGATTGCTCTGGCTGGAGCTGACGTTGGCTGCGAACAGCAGTCAATCCGCGCCCACAACTGAGCCCCTCTGTCTCTGCTGCATAGTTTCTCCACACGATTAGCCGCCAGAAAAGCAGCACCCGACGCCGAAGGGCCAAACCATTCTCAGCAGTCCGGTTTGGCTTTTCGGTGTCGCGCTGGGAGCCGGCGCACAAAAACGGAGCACTCCGAAAATAGACGCTGGGTGCGTGAGGCTGTGTGTTAGTGTGGGGAGGAGTTTGCAGCTGGGGGGGGGGGGGGGGGGGAGGGGGGTGGGGCACGCAGGGCACCACACAACTACACCATGTCACTACATCAGAAAATATTAGCTTCAGAGTCAGTGAATGTGCTTGAAATGCTTCATTTCACAAAAGGCTGAATATCTCAGCTTCTAATTTGAAACGCCTGTTTTTGCTGAAAACAACCTATCTTCTCCGGCTCATAACTAAAGAACGGCAAATGGTATCAATACATTTTTTTTTGCTGATGATACAATAGAGTCTCCTCGTTCTTTGTGCGTGTTCGGTGTTTACATAGTAATATCACACAATATTCTGTGGGCCTCGAGAAATCACTGAAAACGCTCTGAAACTCTGGTACTGGGAGCGTCCGTTCTCCAAAAGTGGCTGGCACTCAATGAGTTAATAATGAGTAAGCTCCAAGCATTATGGGCAATAATAAGCTACTTTGGAACAAAATTGATTTACAAAGTGAATCTGATGAAGCAATAATGTGAAACACGTTGTTTCCTCCTTCTTGCCTTTTTAATGTAATCTATTAAAAATAAATAATTGTCAATGCTGATATCCTGATGTTATTATAGGCCATGCTTAAAATGTGACACAATATTATTATTATTATTATTTTATCGTAGGGGCTCCCTGCTCTGTTTCTCTATCGACCAAAGGCTCCTTGTGCTGAAAAAGGCTGAAGAGGCTTATGTGATACAAAGTACCAGTAAGATCAGAGGGACTGACTATCCAAGCTCATTAACTCAGAAAGGGGGAATAGACAGTTTGGACTACTTACTAGGTGTCCATTATTAGAAATTAATGGACGCCCTGCAGCCAATCAGAATCGAGTATTCACCCATGCTATAAACCACGGTATCAAAGCAAATGGCACGCACACTTTTTCCTTTGCAGTTTTTCCATCAGATCCCTGCTGCTCACTGGGAACAGTCATATCCAGGTGGACCATAGATTTGTGAATTATAGATCAGCTGTTAATATTTGATAGGGCGGCCGGCAGGCTAAAAGCTCTGAGAAAGTTTCCTGTCTGAGTCCAGAGAGAGAGAGAGAGAGAGAGAGAGAGAGAGAGAGAGAGAGAGAGAGAGAGACAGAATGTGTGCCAGGAGCTGGAAAGTGAAGGTCAGCAGACGAGCAGATTTAGGTGAATAAAAACACATGGTTCCCCCTCATCAGAGGCAGCTTAGTACTCCTCTCTGTTTTATAACAGTTAATGACTCTTCTTCCTTCAGAGATGATCTTTATAGCATTTCTGCACCAAAAGCTGTGGAACTGATTCACGCCCACAAACCACTTATGAGCTACATGTTTCTACTCATAACTGAATTATGGTTTCTGAAGGCTGGTCTCTTGACTGAAGCTGAACATTTACTCATCTCAAAATCATGCCAAAATTGAAAATAATAATAATAACAAAAATAGAAAAATGCAGTGTTTACCGCAGAATTCTATCTATCTCTAACACACTCACTCGAGGACGCCAAATATGTCGTGCAACAAACTTTTCACGATGTAACACTAAGGTTCTGTCTGTAACGCAAGTGAACGATCTTTATAGGTGGCATTTCTAGGTAATAAGTTGTAATTAGGCTGTCTGAAACCAGTTTGATACATAAGTTCACTGAATTTGCAACCTTTTTAGGTACCTAGTTATGGATAATTTTTGATAATTTTTGAGGAACCATACCATGCACACTTTGGTGGGCTAGGGTATCCCATGATACCTTGCGCCCCTTGCAATCCACGAAGAAGAATGAAGCTCTCCCCACAAACTTCCTCCAATGGCCGCCCCCACAAAACCTCCCGCAACAGAAAAAGTGAAACGCCCATTCGCTAAATAACAAGCATCATCGCTTTCTTTTCATTTTTATTTTAGAATAGTCAATAGCGTAAACCATTACTTCATTTCAGTGCGGTCAGTTGTTTGTACGGTGTCAGGAAAGTCACGTTTGAAGAATAGTAGGAAGCATCTTAGCTGACGGTGTTCTGGACAGCAGCCACTAGTTAGGTGGCTAGCGTTTTACCCGCTCCGTGCGCGCGCCTGCACCAGGAGTACAAAGAACTTCATGACCAGCCATGGACAGCAACACAGAGCCAGGTACTAGCAACATGGCTAGTCTTGCTTGCCAGCCTCCCCTCCCAGACCCTGCGTTCACCTTCAAGTGTAAGTGAAGTTCGTTTTTAACCAGCCATTACTTAAGCACACATTTGTTGGTTGAATGTGTAACGTTATCGATAAGAAATACGCTAGGTAACGTTATGCATTCATTAGCTGATGATGACGTTAGCTCCTTTGGCTTCAGCTCTGCTCACTGTCTAAATAAATTACACCGTGGCAACTGATTTATTTTATAGGGACAAAACAGGATACAGCAAAGCTGATTAAGGCCAGGATGCGGCTCAAGAAGCTTTTTACAGGGGACAGGAATTCGGCTATCAATGGATGGAAGTAAGTTACACACCAACATTGAACAACACAGCTTATTATGCTCTGGCTTTTGCTGTGGGTTGATTTGGGGGGGGGGGGGGGGGTTAGCTTGATTTCACTCAAATTTAAGTAACCAAATATCCCAATCAGACGATATATAAAGATGAGTAGTCTAATCTAGATTTCACACTCACCGAGTTGTCTCCCCAGTGTAGACAGTTCTACAATTCAGTGCTAAATCAACATCAAACATCTCCCCATATGGGTCCCTGTGCCATGAAAACATTTGAGATGAACAAATCACTAATTTAAACCCCTCCATTTCATAGAGGTTCATATGCCCAGTTTTCATACCAGTGTTGCCAGGTGGGAAATATTGAATCACTGATGCTGTCACAAATGGACACAGCCCACAAATCCTGTGTGTTTTGTGTATGTGTGTGTTTTGCAGTCAACTGCTAGCTGATATTGGGCTGGAGGGGAAAGTGGACTGCAAATCTGCCCAAAAAAAATGGGACAACTTGAAGACCCAGTACAAGGTATTAATTGTTCTTGAGTGTTAGCCACAGGCCACTACTGCATTTTACTTTATGCACTGTTCTTTTTTTTTTTTTTTACTTTTTATTGACAGATTATTATACGTTCTTACATTGTATACGTTGTAGATATGTACTGCCATAGATTTATTTTTTATTTTTTTATAGACAAAGAAAAGAAAAGACAAAACCACAACAGCCGCAACAGCAGCAACAAAACAAACAAACAAAAACAAAAAACAAAACATATAGAGCAGGGAGTCTACTTTTCACTATACATTCATCTTGGATCCAAAAAAATAAAATCTGGCCTAATGGGTGTTATATATTGAACCCAGCATTCCCATCTTGAGGTAAATTGTTCTACTTTATGATTGATAACAGCAGTTAGTCTTTCCATCTTATATATATCCATTGTAATATTCATCCATTCTTTCACTTTAGGGCTCTTTATGCACTGTTCAATTGTCGTTTCTTCTAGAAACTGAAAGATCCACCAACCGGTAGTGGTACAGACCGCGGTGAGGGTACACCGGCCACCTGGCCTTGGTACAACCTGATGGACGAGGCCCTGGGAAAAAAACATTCAATAACGCCTGCGGTGGTGAGGGCCACGTTGCCTTTGGAGGGTGTGCCAAAGCCAGCAGCTGAACAGGAGCGAGGTGATGGAGAGGAGGAGGCAGCGGCGGCTGGAGGAGAAGGAGAGGCACGAGAGCCAGAAAGAGCACAAGAAATGGCCCCAGCCCCACAACAGAGGAAGCGGCGTCGCCTCGCCGATCTGATTGAGGAGGAGATGGAGCGTGAAAGAGAGAGGCAGGCGCAGAGGAGGAGGGATGAGGCAGAGCGAACCGACCGACTCTTCTCTATCCTAGAGAGATTTATGGATAGGCGTTGAGCATTTTCTTTCTAACTTATTTTTAGTTTAAAGGAGAATATTTAATCCAGAAGTGTTGGTACACAGGTAACCTCAGGTTTACATACAATGTACAACTTCAAATACAATAAGAGACACGGGCAGGAAAAACGCAACGCGTTTCAACCTCACTGGGTCTTCGTCAGCCTTCAGCCTGATGAAGACCCAGTGAGGTTGAAACGCGTTGCGTTTTCCTGCCCGTGTCTCTTATTGTATTTGAAGTTGTACATTGTATGTAAACCTGAGGTTATCTGTGTACCAACACTTCTGGATTAAATATTCTCCCTAAAAAGTAACCAGTAAGCTCCTTTTTCCACTTTTGATTCTATGTTGACTTTGAGCTTGCTTGCTGCCACTTTCTCTGCTCCTAGTTTAAAGGAGAACAATGCTGATTTATTTTGCACATGATCTCAGACATCTGAAAACTGCAAACAGTTTTGCAGGCATTCATTTAGGTTGACATTTATTGAGAGTTGGTCTGTGTTCATTTGTGGAGGCAGTGAAGTCATTCATGGACAAATGACATCACTCACTTGAACTCAAATTAACTTTCAAATCTGTCAAACTAAATGAATGCCTGCAAAATTGTTTAGTTTTCAGACATTTGTGAGATCATGTGCAAAATAAATCAGCATGGTTTTTCAGTGAAGTTCTCATTTGCATTTTGTTTCATAAACAATGCAGATTGATCTCACACATATCTGACAACTTCAACCAATTCTGCATGCATTTATTTAGACAGTTATTGAGAGTTGATCTGTGTTAAGTTGTGGAGGCAGTGTTGTCATTAATGACATCACTCAACTTAACTCAAAATCAACTCTCAATAACTGTCTAAATAAATGCATTCAGAATTGGTTACAGTTGTAAGATATGTGTGAGATCATGTGCAAAATAAATCAGCATTGTTTGTCAGTGAAGTTCTCTCTGTTTCATGTTGGTTGAATCAACCCAGTTTTGACTGAAATTAAATGAAATGTGATTTTTTATAAATGGTTGTTCAAGGTTACTTGTAATAAAATAAACAAAAGATTGTTTTACAAGCAAATTGTTTTATTTCAAATGTAGCAAAAATAAACTGGGTAACAGTGGAACACACTCAAACTAAAAATATTTACATTCACAGTACAACAGATTACAAAAATTCAAGAATAATTTTACAAAACAACAAAAATAATCATTTTACAACTATTATCAAATGGTACAAAAGTTGATTTGCCAAAGGGTGGTTGCCAACTCATTTGTATATAACCGGGGTAAGGGGAAATGCCACAAGACTTACTTCACATTACAGGACAGGATCCCGGACAATTGACGCCACAGACAGACTTGACAGCACAAGACACTAGACAACGTGCTCCGTTAAGACCCTGCTTGGAGGGGAACTGCCGGTGTCGGGCTTCCGGCGGACTCTAACGTTAGTCAACAGGATTCAGGAGAACATTATGGGAGAACACCCAGACGCACCATAAGCTTGAGCTCAGTGCAGTGCGTACTCATGGCCACCGACCACATCCTGGAGTGCGCTGACTTGGGTTGATAGATGGTCACGCAGGGCGTTCCCATTCATTTCCCCAGCTTGTGCCTCGCCCCCAGCCTCATCATCAGCAGGGTCTTGCCCATCTTCTTCCTCCATGATGTCACCCACTCCCAGGCAGATGTTGTGCAGTGTGGCGCATGCCATGATGACATCTGGCACAAAGGTGGAGTGTACCTTAGAGGGAAACCAAAGATTAATTCAAGGATAAGTACATAAATTATTTCTCTTTGAATTTGCTCATTTGCTGCGGTCATTCTCAGTTTAAATTACCTCCAGGGCCTGCAGGAAGATGGCTCTCCACCGGGTCTTCATCATTCCAAAGGCTCGCTCTATGATGTTGCGAGCCCTGGCGTGGTGGATGTTGAAGCGCAGCTTCTCTGCACCTCTGACAGGTCTCCTGAAAGTAGGGATGCACCAATGAACATTTTGGCCGATACGATAACCGATATTAACATTGCAACATTGGACCGATATGAATATGTAAAAGAAAAAAAGACTAACATCGGCCGATACGATATGATTGCCAATATATCGTGCATCCCTACCTGAAAGGAGTGATGAGGGCCAGTGGTCTCTCCAAACAGGGGTAGCCACTGTCTCCAAGGAGGAAAGTGCCAGGGGGAGGGTAGGCAGAGTGGTAGATGGGGCTTCGCCGCAGCACCCTTGCGTCATGCACTGACCCCGGTGTTCCCACGTAAATGTCAATGTATCGGCCCCTGCTGTCACACACTGCCTGGAGTTGGATTGACGTGTACAGCTTTCTGTTCCTGTACAGGGGTAAAATCAAAAACAAGAAAATATTTGTGAGCCTGTGAGGAAATGTGTACAATGCATTAAATTAAGTATTATATTAATGTAATACTGCTCTATGCCTGAAATATGGCATGGTGCCTGAGAACTTTAAGCCTTGCCTGTAGCATTGTGCGTCCTCTTCCCCAGGTGCCTTGATTCTCACATGGCAGC
>NC_139630.1:18000804-18008304 GCF_964638095.1 Poromitra crassiceps
TGATGTTCAGCTCCCATTTCAGATCTTGGCTGATGATGGTTCCCAAGAAGCGGAAGGACTCCACAGTTTTGACTGGGGAGTCACCCAGGGTGATGGGGGAAGGTGGGGCTGCATTCCTCCTGTAATCCACAATCATCTCCACTGTCTTTTGGGCATTGATCGAGCTCCAGGTTGTTTTGACTGCACCAGGTCGTCAGGTGGTCGATCTCCTGCCTGCACGCAGACTCGTCACCATCAGAGGTGAGCCCTATGAGGATGGTGTCATCGGCGAATTTCAGGAGCTTGATGGACGGATGGCTGGAGGTGCAGCTGTTGGTGTATCTCCGGTGGTGATGGTGCAGGAGTCAGTGACGCATCCATCAGTCTCCTGACAATCCATTTCTTATGTGAACATGCAGTAGGGATGCTTTTATCCGATATGCCAATATTAATAATAATAATATATTTCCAACTCTTTTGGTTGATTGCTGATGCCGATATATATGAGGACCCCCTCGAAAATGAGATGGTGCATCTCAAAGGGTTTATCTTCTAATACAATTTTGAGGTGAAAATATTATACATATTTCTTATCACCTCATTTCAGAGAACATCAAAAGTCTCTCCTGTAGTGGAATCAACACATTATTTTGCCTACTCTTATGGTGATGGCCCACTGGCAGATGCAGATAAAAATACAATGCTTTGTAGTACAAAGCATTGTATTTTTGTACAAAGTTTGTACACATTCACTTGGCAAAATAAGGAAACGTATTCAGCTTAGCTTATGTAGAACATGCCGGCGTGCCGGGGACATGGCGTCAAGCATTTAGTCAAGCATTGAGCATTTGGGCATAATTAAAGGAGAATTCCGTTTTTTTACACCTCTGACCTTATTTCAGCTTAAAATATGATGTTTTACTCACCCAGAAAACTTTGCTTTCATTCTGATCACCAGAGAAGATATTCAGGTCTGAGTAGAGTCCTGGAACTGGCCAAAATGGGCGTCGTACACACTGCAAATAATATATGTTCTGCAATGTAACGGTTCATATCCTCATTATATCTCGTCCATAAATTAATGTGAATCCGTCTAGTCTCCTCCGGGCTGCCTCGGTTTCCTCATCCGGGGTCTGTGAATCTAACGCCCCCAAGTCCCACTGAAGTCTACTGAGTTTCCTGCTGACTCCTTTGTCTACCTGGCTATTGTCTATTAATCGATTAGTCAATCTGCATTTTTTTTTATAAACGATTCATTGTTTAGACAAATCTTCTCTAACTTTTTAAAAATTCTCTTCTTCCAGCTTAAATGTGAATATTTTCTGGTTTCTTTAGTCTTCTATGACAGTAAACTCATTCTCTTTGCATTGTGGACTGTTGGTCAGGACCAGAGCCATGTACTGTATATAGAAGAGTCGCTACATCTCCATTCACTCCAATGGACCAGTTTTTTACTCTCAAGAGTTCCAGGAAGTAAGGTCCTGGATTAAGCAGCACTGTCGAGTTGCAGCAAAATGGACAGTTTGTGTTGTACTCTGAACGTTTTCTTTTTTCTTTTCTTTTTTCCAAATTGTACAGCTTAATTTTAGCATTCAAAAGTAGCGCGAGACCCCTTCCTGGTTGTTCATTGGCTAATGAGTCACGCATTTTGGTCCTCCGCTGACGCCACTCTCTCTCTAAATTGCTCTGGTCAGGACAAAAGAAGACATTTTGAGGACATCATCTTGGGGTTTGGGGAAAAGGTGATCATGTTTCACCATTTTCTGACATTTTATAGATCAAATACTAATCGGGAAAGTAATCGACATGAAAATAATGGTTAGTTGCACCTCAAACACACACACACACACACACACACACAGACACACACAGACACACGCACACGCACACGCACACACACACACACACACACACACACACACACACACAGACACACACAGACACACGCACACGCACACGCACACACACACACACACACACACACACACAGACACACACAGACACACGCACACGCACACGCACACGCACACGCACACGCACACGCACACGCACACACACACACACACACACACACACACACACACACACACACAGACAGTGATCAATGATCTTCCACTCTTCATACATGCACACACACACCCAGACGAGCAAGAGCCTAGGTGCTGATGCTGCGGATGGTTCTGTCTGGTTTCTATGGTAATGGAGAATCTGAGATCTAACTGGCTGACAGAGCTGTCAGTCACAAAGAGGCAGAGGCCCCGCCCCCGTCTGAGACTCATCTGGAGGAATGAGTTCACACACTGCCACAGGCAGACTGCAGGGTCGCTCAATTCATGTCAGATTTAGGTTTGAAAGGATGGAGAACGAAGCCTCTATTATGTCACTGAATTGCAGTTAAGTTGAAGAGCATTTTTCTTATTTTGCCCAGTGAATGTGCACATTTTGAAAAGCAGTGTATTTATGTCTGCATCTGCCAGTGGGCCGTCATCATAAGAGGAGGCATAATAATGTGTTCGTTCCACGACAGGAGAGACTTGATGTTCTCTCAAATTAGGTGGAGAAAAAGTGCGTGCAGTAACGGCAATCGGCCAAAAGAGTTGGAAAATATTGACATATCTGATATCAGCAAAAAAAAATCCAAAATCAATTAAATTCAAAATGAACCCTAAAGCATTGGGAAAGCTGTGGTGTGTTTTCAAGATCTCTCTGTTTCTCTTCCCGTTCCTCGCCGCATTCAATAAATGTTTATCGGCCTCTTGGCTCATTTCCCTGTGGTTCAGTCTCCTTGTTGGGGGATATTACACCACACGGGGTGATAGCGAGCGCGTCTGGCTGTGGACGGAGCGTGGGGGGGGGTGGGGGCTTCACGCGATAGGCATGGCCGAGCAGCGTTATCTGCGTCCTCATGGCGACATAAAAGTGCCATTTATGACCTGGGCTCTGCATAGTGTGTAACTGGTCACTGTCTCTGCTGCTGTCCACTGTATTTATTTGTCTGTGATAAACAAGACGTGTTGATGTGAATAACAGTTCATAAAGAAAGAGCATTGTTCACTGTCACTATGATGAACACTGTGTGTGTCTTTGTTTTACAATGGATTCATTGTCCCCTAATCAACCTGTTATCTCTCTCTCTCTCTCTCTCTCTCTCTCTCCCTCCCTCCCTCCCTCCCCTCCCTCCCTCCCTCCCTGCCAGGCGGCTCTGATGGGTGGTACTACCATGGTGGTGTCTCTGGTCCTGCCTGAACAACACTGCTCCCTGCTGGACGCCTACGAGAAGTGCCGGGCTCTGGCTGATGCCAAGGCCTGCTGTGACTACGCTCTGCATGTGGGGGTGACCTGGTGGGGACCCAAGGTAAGGGGCCGGGCCGGGCCGGGACAGTACGGGGGGAACCCACTGCCCTCGCTGAACCAACCAGATGGGGGAAATGAATGTGCAACGACCGGGAAGGAACCCTTCCAGGAACTAGGTTACCACCACACATGCTCATTAGACACGTTAGGCAGATTCTGAGTCAGTCGGGGTCATAGGGCCGTTTTAGCATTCATGTTGTTTTACATCAGGTTTTCTAAAGCGAGGTCAAGATTTAGATTTAGATTTAGATGTGATTTTGATCTCAAGATTTTCCCCTGGGGTTTCAGAATGAGAATCACAATCACTTTTATTGCCACAATATTAGGCTACATATGAGGAATTCTGTCTTAGTGGCTGTATGCAGCGTAGCGGTCAATTGTAGTCTAAGCGGTGCTCGATGTCGTTAACAAGGTTAATCTAATGGTGTAAAGTTCTGGTGTAGGAGAAGCAGCTATAATACTTTAAACTAACGAGGGAAGTCCAGCTGCTGTAGCTGTAAGGTGACGTTTGATTGGGAAGGCGCTTCAGACCTGGAGGAAGTTCGAACCGATGCAGTTGATTGGAGAAATACGAGCAGATGTCCGCTTGTATTTCTCCAATCACCTGCCTTTAGGCGGGACATCCGGGACATCCCCCTATCATCACTCATTATTTTACCTGAGCTTCCCCTTTCCGTTTTTACCAAGTTTTCCCTGCTCGAATTACAGACATTTAGGCGAAAGCATTTAGAAATTGTGAGAGCCAACCGTCTGTTTTAAGAGACTACTTAACATCCTCATTCATGCTGATTGCAGTATGTTGCCTCAAGTCATTGCACAGGTGTTTTGGCTTTTCAGCCCGTTTCCTGCAGTGCATTGGTAAAGACCATATAGTTTCATTGGTAAAGACCATATAGTTTCATTGGTAAAGACCATATAGTTTCATTGGTAAAGACCATATAGTTTCATTGGTAAAGACCATATAGTTTCATTAGTAAAGACCATATAGTTTCATTGGTAAAGACAATATAGTTTCATTGGTAAAGACCATATAGTTTCATTGGTAAAGACCATATAGTTTCATTGGTAAGGACCATATAGTTTCATTGGTAAAGACCATATAGTTTCATTGGTAAAGACCATATAGTTTCATTGGTAAAGACCATATAGTTTCATTGGTAAAGACCATATAGTTTCATTGGTAAAGACCATATAGTTTCATTGGTAAAGACCATATAGTTTCATTGGTAAAGACCATATAGTTTCATTGGTAAAGACCATATAGTTTCATTGGTAAAGACCATATAGTTTCATTAGTAAAGACCATATAGTTTCATTGGTAAAGACCATATAGTTTCATTGGTAAAGACCATATAGTTTCATTGGTAAAGACCATATAGTTTCATTGGTAAAGACCATATAGTTTCATTAGTAAAGACCATATAGTTTCATTGGTAAAGACCATATAGTTTCATTGGTAAAGACCATATAGTTTCATTGGTAAAGACCATATAGTTTCATTAGTAAAGACCATATAGTTTCATTGGTAAAGACCATATAGTTTCATTAGTAAAGACCATATAGTTTCATTGGTAAGGACCATATAGTTTCATTAGTAAAGACCATATAGTTTCATTGGTAAAGACCATATAGTTTCATTGGTAAAGACCATATAGTTTCATTGGTAAAAAACATATAGTTTCATTGGTAAAGACCATATAATTTCATTGGTAAAGACCATATAGTTTCATTGGTAAGGACCATATAGTTTCATTGGTAAAGACCATATAGTTTCATTGGTAAAGACCATATAGTTTCATTGGTAAAGAACATATAGTTTCATTGGTAAAGACCATATAGTTTCATTAGTAAAGACCATATAGTTTCATTAGTAAAGACCATATAGTTTCATTGGTAAGGACCATATAGTTTCATTGGTAAAGAACATATAGTTTCATTGGTAAAGACCATATAGTTTAATTGGTAAAGACCATATAGTTTCATTGGTAAAGAACATATAGTTTCATTGGTAAAGACCATATAATTTCATTGGTAAAGACCATATAGTTTCATTGGTAAGGACCATATAGTTTCATTGGTAAAGACCATATAGTTTCATTGGTAAAGACCATATAGTTTCATTGGTAAAGACCATATAGTTTCATTGGTAAAGACCATATAGTTTAATTGGTAAAGACCATATAGTTTCATTGGTAAGGACCATATAGTTTCATTGGTAAGGACCATATAGTTTCATTGGTAAAGACCATATAGTTTCATTGGTAAAGACCATATAGTTTCATTGGTAAAGACCATATAGTTGCATTGGTAAAGACCATATAGTTTCATTGGTAAAGACCATATAGTTTCATTGGTAAAGACCATATAGTTTCATTAGTAAAGACCATATAGTTTCATTGGTAAGGACCATATAGTTTCATTGGTAAAGACCATATAGTTTCATTGGTAAAGACCATATAGTTTCATTAGTAAAGACCATATAGTTTCATTGGTAAATACCATATAGTTTCATTGGTAAAGACCATATAGTTTCATTAGTAAATACCATATAGTTTCATTGGTAAGGACCATATAGTTTCATTAGTAAAGACCATATAGTTTAATTGGTAAAGACCATATAGTTTCATTGGTAAAGACCATATAGTTTCATTGGTAAAGAACATATAGTTTCATTGGTAAAGACCATATAATTTCATTGGTAAAGACCATATAGTTTCATTGGTAAGGACCATATAGTTTCATTGGTAAAGACCATATAGTTTCATTGGTAAAGACCATATAGTTTCATTGGTAAAGAACATATAGTTTCATTGGTAAAGACCATATAGTTTCATTAGTAAAGACCATATAGTTTCATTAGTAAAGACCATATAGTTTCATTGGTAAGGACCATATAGTTTCATTGGTAAAGAACATATAGTTTCATTGGTAAAGACCATATAGTTTCATTGGTAAAGACCATATAGTTTCATTGGTAAAGAACATATAGTTTCATTGGTAAAGACCATATAATTTCATTGGTAAAGACCATATAGTTTCATTGGTAAGGACCATATAGTTTCATTGGTAAAGACCATATAGTTTCATTGGTAAAGACCATATAGTTTCATTGGTAAAGACCATATAGTTTCATTGGTAAGGACCATATAGTTTCATTGGTAAAGACCATATAATTTCATTGGTAAAGACCATATAGTTTCATTGGTAAGGACCATATAGTTTCATTGGTAAAGACCATATAGTTTCATTGGTAAAGACCATATAGTTTCATTGGTAAAGACCATATAGTTTCATTGGTAAGGACCATATAGTTTCATTGGTAAAGACCATATCATTTCATTGGTAAAGACCATATAGTTTCATTGGTAAAGACCATATAGTTTCATTGGTAAAGACCATATAGTTTCATTAGTAAAGACCATATAGTTTCATTGGTAAGGGCCATATAGTTTCATTGGTAAAGACCATATAGTTTCATTGGTAAAGACCACATAGTTTCATTGGTAAAGACCATATAGTTTCATTGGTAAAGACCATATAGTTTCATTGGTAAAGACCACATAGTTTCATTGGTAAAGACCATACAGTTTCATTGGTAAAGACCATATAGTTTCATTGGTAAAGAACATATAGTTTCATTGGTAAAGACCATATAGTTTCATTGGTAAAGACCATATAGTTTCATTGGTAAAGACCATAGTTTCATTGGTAAAGACCATATAGTTTCATTGGTAAAGACCATATAGTTTCATTGGTAAAGACCATACAGTTTCATTGGTAAAGACCATATAGTTTCATTGGTAAAGACCATATAGTTTCATTGGTAAAGACCATATAGTTTCATTGGTAAAGACCATATAGTTTCATTGGTAAAGACCATACAGTTTCATTGGTAAAGACCATATAGTTTCATTGGTAAAGACCATATAGTTTCATTGGTAAAGACCATACAGTTTCATTGGTAAAGACCATATAGTTTCATTGGTAAAGACCATATAGTTTCATTGGTAAAGACCATATAGTTTCATTGGTAAAGACCATATAGTTTCATTGGTAAAGACCATACAGTTTCATTGGTAAAGACCATATAGTTTCATTGGTAAAGACCATACAGTTTCATTGGTAAAGACCATATAGTTTCATTGGTAAAGACCATACAGTTTCATT
>NC_139630.1:18013304-18068304 GCF_964638095.1 Poromitra crassiceps
GACAGCTAAGATGCAGGGTGAGTAATGATGATGGTGACAGCTAAGATGCAGGGTGAGTACCTGATGATGGTGACAGCTAAGATGCAGGGTGAGTAGCTGATGATGATAACAGCTAAGATGCAGGGTGAGTAATGATGATGGTGACAGCTAAGATGCAGGGTGAGTAATGATGATGGTGACAGCTAAGATGCAGGGTGAGTACCTGATGATGGTGACAGCTAAGATGCAGGGTGAGTAACTGATGATGGTGACAGCTAAGATGCAGGGTGAGTAACTGATGATGGTGACAGCTAAGATGCAGGGTGAGTAGCTGATGATGGTGACAGCTAAGATGCAGGGTGAGTAATGATGATGGTGACAGCTAAGATGCAGGGTGAGTAGATGATGATGGTGACAGCTAAGATGCAGGGTGAGTAACTGATGATGGTGACAGCTAAGATGCAGGGTGAGTAGCTGATGATGGTGACAGCTAAGATGCAGGGTGAGTAGCTGCTGATGGAAACAGCTAAGATGCAGGGTGAGTAGCTGATGATGGTGACAGCTAAGATCCAGGGTCAGTAGCTGATGATGGTGACAGCTAAGATGCAGGGTGAGTAGATGATGATGGTAACAGCTAAGATGCAGGGTGAGTAATGATGATGGTGACAGCTAAGATGCAGGGTGAGTAACTGATGATGGTGACAGCTAAGATGCAGGGTGAGTAGATGATGATGGTAACAGCTAAGATGCAGGGTGAGTAAATGATGATGGTGACAGCTAAGATGCAGGGTGAGTAGCTGATGATGGTGACAGCTAAGGTGCAGGGTGAGTAGATGATGATGGTGACAGCTAAGATGCAGGGTGAGTAATGATGATGGTGACAGCTAAGATGCAGGGTGAGTAATGATGATGGTGACAGCTAAGATGCAGGGTGAGTAGCTGATGATGGTGACAGCTAAGTTGCAGAGTGAGTAGCTGATGATGGTAACAGCTAAGATGCAGGGTGAGTAATGATGATGGTGACAGCTAAGATGCAGGGTGAGTAATGATGATGGTGACAGCTAAGATGCAGGGTGAGTAGCTGATGATGGTGACAGCTAAGATGCAGGGGGAGTAGATGATGATGGTGACAGCTAAGATGCAGGGTGGGTAGCTGATGATGGTGACAGCTAAGATGCAGGGTGAGTAGATGATGATGGTGACAGCTAAGATGCAGGGTGAGTAGCTGATGATGATAACAGCTAAGATGCAGGGTGAGTAGCTGATGATAGTGACAGCTAAGATGCAGGGTGAGTAACTGATGATGGTGACTGCTAAGATGCAGGGTGAGTAGCTGATGATGGTGACTGCTAAGATGCAGGGTGAGTAGCTGATGATGGTGACTGCTAAGA
This sequence comes from Poromitra crassiceps, assembly GCF_964638095.1. Lineage (NCBI taxonomy): Eukaryota > Metazoa > Chordata > Actinopteri > Beryciformes > Melamphaidae > Poromitra > Poromitra crassiceps. The sequence continues at coordinate 18,014,675 of NC_139630.1, forward strand.
TGCAGGGTGAGTAGCTGATGATGATAACAGCTAAGATGCAGGGTGAGTAGCTGATGATGATAACAGCTAAGATGCAGGGTGAGTAGATGATGATGGTGACAGCTAAGATGCAGGGTGAGTAGCTGATGATGGTGACAGCTAAGATGCAGGGTGAGTAGATGATGATGGTGACAGCTAAGATGCAGGGTGAGTAATGATGATGGTGACAGCTAAGATGCAGGGTGAGTAATGATGATGGTGACAGCTAAGATGCAGGGTGAGTAATGATGATGGTGACAGCTAAGATGCAGGGTGAGTAATGATGATGGTGACAGCTAAGATGCAGGGTGAGTAACTGATGATGATAACAGCTAAGATGCAGGGTGAGTAATGATGATGATAACAGCTAAGATGCAGGGTGAGTAGCTGATGATGATAACAGCTAAGATGCAGGGTGAGTAATGATGGTGACAGCTAAGATGCAGGGTGAGTAACTGATGATAGTGACAGCTAAGATGCAGGGTGAGTAACTGATGATGGTGACAGCTAAGATGCAGGGTGAGTAGGGGTGTCACGATACACTCAGTTCACGATACGATACGTATCACGATACTGGGTTCACGATAACGATACGATACGATACGATTTTAACAATATTTTTTTAAACTTGAATAATGACAATATATGACTGGAAAAGTAGTATTTTATTTGAAATGCACAAATACAAAACATGCTGTTGTGGGAAATTGTTATTACAATAACAACTAGAAAAAACATGAGATTGGAGATAAGGCTTATCTTGAAATAGAATGAGTTACACCGTCACTTAGATTTACTTTGAACTAAAAGGTTTCTCAGCAGTATAAATTCTCATTATGCATCTTCAGTTTTTCTTCAAACTCAAACAACAAGACTTTTCTTAGTCTATTTTTTATGCATCTTCAGTTTTTCCTGTCAAGTAAACAGTTTTGCCAGAAACTCAATTGAATGGTTTCTCTCCTGTATAACTTCTCATGTGTCTCTTCAGAGACTTGTTCAACTGAACTACTTTCCAAACATTGAACTTCAACAAACAAAGACGTTTCTTTGTCTATTTTTGGAAAAAAAAAAAAAAAAAAAAAAAAAAAATTTTTTTTTTTCTTCACGATATGAGATTTCATCTCAACGATACATATCGTGACGTTTTACTATCGCGAAATTTCGTGGGACGATATATTGTGACACCCCTAAGGGTGAGTAGATGATTTTATTTTATTTATTTATTTATTTATTTCAGGGACAGTGCAACATTAATGAACATTTTCATGTAAATGTGCCGGATTATAGCCTTAGCTAATTTCCATCCGCAGTCCCTCGACAGGTGAGGTACAGAAAAGTTTAAAAGGAAAAATTAGTGCATACGTAGGGCATTCATACACATACAGCAATGTAAATGACACATACATACACATAGGGTAAACACAAACAACACAACACAAATGAAACAAAAACAGGGAACATTAGGAATATTAACCAAGGTGGACACAGGACTTTCAAGGACATACAAAAACAACACATAAAACAAAAAGGTTTAAATGTGATCGCAGGTTTGATTTGATCTGAGCCATGACTTTAACAGCCCCTTAAAGGTGTGAAAGCTGCTACTCTCTCTGACTGACATTGGTAGGCTATTCCATAGTTTGCTGCCCCCATAGGACAAAACATTTTGTCCGATAGAGGACCGTCTCAGAGGTAGTTCACAGTCGCCTCTCGACGAGCTTCGTGTGATGTTCTGGGTAGCTCTCCGTTTGATAAAGCATTCTAAAGGAGGTGGTGCTAGCCCATGAAGAACCTTATAAATCATACAAGCAATTTTAAATTTTCTATAATTGTCGAAGCTGAGGAGCTTATACTTTAGAAGTATATTGCAATGATGGTAAGATATAGGTTTCTTATCCAAAATTTTCAGGGCCTTTTTATATAGAGACTCGATGGACTTCAAGGTGGTTGCTCCTGAGAAGGACCAGCTCGTGAGGCAGTAGTCTATATGTGCAAAAATCATTGAGTGAAGAAAGGTAAGATGATGGTGACAGCTAAGATGCAGGGTGAGTAGCTGATGATGCTGACAGCTAAGATGCAGGGTGAGTAGCTGCTGATGCTGACAGCTAAGATGCAGGGTGAGTAGCTGCTGATGCTGACAGCTAAGATGCAGGGTGAGTAGCTGCTGATGGTGACAGCTAAGATGATGATGAGGATCATCATTGATGATGTAGCCATATCATCATTGCCTACAAAGGGCTCCAGGCTACCTTTTCCACTAGCAGCTACCAACTTCCTCAGTTGGTGGCACCAGCACATGATTTGGTCGCAAACACGGTAATGTAATTGACACTACTTGCATTAAATGCGCGAGCATGTGCAGAAAGAGGCGAGATTAATACAGAAGGTGATCGTCTGCATGATAAAATTTTATCCATCGACCGGATTATGAAAGAGTTATATATACATTTATAAACACGCATACATTTCATTCTGATCCGTTTATTCTGATTGAGGGGTTTATATGAGGCATTTTCATTCTGATTGATGATGACAGTGCAGGTAGGGAGAGACCGACTGAGCCAGTGCAAAATAAAAAGTACTACTACTACTAGTAGAAGTAAAGCAGGTGTAACCAATATCAGGGGTTAGGGCCCTGGCACTGGAACACCTAAACGGAATGGAACCCTAATGCATGGTATTTGCTACACCTGCTTTACCTCCTACTTTACCAGCTCAAAGCGCTCGGCTCTGTCCCCAGGTAAGGTGGTCCATGCAGAGACCACCGTGGCCCACGCTGTGCTGAACGGGATGCAGTACTACCACCAGGACTGGACTCACGCTGCCGCCCACGTCATCGTCCCCCCACTCCGCCTGGACCCCAACACACCCAACTACCTCATGGGCCTGCTGGGCAGGTGTGCACACACACATACTCTACACACACACACACACACACACACACACACACACACACACATAAACACACACACCCACACACAAAAAAATGCGCGCGCGCACGCGCACACACACACACACACACACACACACACACACACACACACACACACACACACACACACACACACACACACACACACACACACACACACGCACACTGTTGTCAGGCAAAAAAAAACAGGATTGTATCCACCTTATTTTTGCCATGATGCACCATGGGTGCTGCTTCCTTCTGCTGTCCTCTTCCCCCGTTACGTCTAGCTTGACACAACACAGCGCGTCTATGTACCCGTCTGTATGAATGAATGAATGAATGAATGAATATTTTATTTTCGTGTCAGGACAATTACATGACCCATCCCACATGGGATTATCAGACACATCAACATTCAATATTTAACAAAACATAACATTCTGGTATGTTACCCAACCAGAAGCTTTCAGTGCAGCCCAAATTAGAGAGTATATATACATGCGTATACTGTAAACGGTGCAGCTGAGCTGATAAATGCCGACTTGTTCAACGAGCAACAGGTTAGCGGATGTGATAGATAACATCATTAGGCTACATTCCCAAAACGAGTGTTATTTTGTGACGAGCAAACTTTTAACATCGGAGTTCGACAAGGAAATGCGATGCGAGGAGGCACGCGCTGCAGTGCAGAGTACTATCCAGGCAGCGTCAATCCAGCGTAAACACAGCTGCTCACGTTCTAGACCGGATTACAGCGGGAGCCTCACAGAAATAAGGTGGATAAGCATATCCTGTTTGCAGTGATTGGTTGTATAAGCACTTCCTGTTTGTGGTGATTGGTTGTATAAGCACTTCCTGTTTGCAGTGACACTCTGAGTGTGGTGGCCTCTGAGCATCGTCCCTTCAGCACCAAGCAGAGAGCTCTGGGGAAGGAGGACTTCACCAAGATCCCCCACGGAGTGGCCGGTGTCCAGGACAGGATGAGTGTCATCTGGGAGAGGGGAGTGGTAGGTGCACACACACACACACACACACACACACACACACACACACACACACACACACACACACACACACACACACACACACACACACACACACACACACACACACACACACACACACACACACACTCACACACACACACACACACACACACACACACACAGGGCAGGAGTGTGGAGTGTTGATGTTTGCGACCCCTCCAGGTGGCAGGAAAGATGGACGAGAACCGCTTTGTGGCGGTGACGAGCTCCAACGCCGCAAAGATCTACAACCTGTACCCCCGCAAGGGCCGCATCGTCCCGGGGGCCGACGCCGACCTGCTGGTCTGGGACCCCGACGCAACCAGGTACGACAAAACACACCATTTACCTCCCTGCTTTTCCATGACACCACACACTTTGGCAGTGCATCTTCTCTTCACTTCAAACATCTGGAGAAGTCTGCTCCTTCAATGAATAGATGGTAGATGATACTTCCACCCAGAAGACAGTCAACACACACACTGACTGATGCCTGTCCTGTCCTCTCTCATGAGCAGGACCATCTCTGTGAGCACTCAGGTGCAGGGAGGCGACTTCAACCTGTACGAGGGCATGCGCTGCCACGGCGTGCCGCTGGTCACCATCAGCAGGGGGCGCCTGGTGTGCGAGAACGGCGTGTTCATGTGTGCCCAGGGCTCCGGGAAGTTCTACCCCATGCGCACCTTCCCCGACTACCTCTACAAGAAGATGGTGCAGAGGGAAAAGGTGCGTTCACAACCGTAAAGTATCAGCACAGATTCAATAATAAATACAAACATAGCCCCTACACTATAAGCAAACAAAAGTAGACAAATCAATGACATAACCACTATTCCAGAATATGGTTGCAAGTTTGATTGTCCAGTAACCACTGTTTTATAGATTTGGAGAAAGAGTTGAGAGATTATGATATTACAGTACTTAGTTTTGGGCATAGTGTTCCAGGTGCTGCTCGATAGGAAAAGTCTGACTGCCCAAATCTACTTGAGTTTTGATTTTGTATTAATTCATTGAGCGGAGGGGGCCTAAACTATGACAACTTTTATACACAAGTAAACATTTCTGCAAATGTGTTTTCAGAATCATATTTCACTAGAATTTGACAATGATGATGTGTGGATGTATAGGTGAAATCCTACCTCGCTGTCTGTTTCAGAGCGAGGCCTTCAAAGGGGTGGACAGGGACCCGTACGCCGGCGATGTGGCCAAGCTAGCCAACTCCATGAAGAAGGAGCTGGGGTTGGGCCCCATCGACGGAGAAGCGGCCGCCAAGGGCTGCGCTCGGGTGCACCAGGGCGTCCGAGACCTCCACGAGTCGTCCTTCAGCCTGTCAGGTGGGTCAGAAGCACAGCCCGGAAACCATAAAACTCATTCTAGAGTCTGAGAAACGGAGAATAAATGTACGCCCGCCTCGCTTTTTCTCTCAGGCTCCCAGGTGGACGACCACGTCCCCAAGAGGTCCTCGGCTCGCATCCTGGCCCCTCCCGGTGGTCGCTCCAGCGGCATCTGGTAAAAAAGCCCGGATCCCGGAGTCCCCCCCCCCCAACGGTCCAAGCCTCGTCGTTTTGTACATTTCTGAGCAACCAGGAAAACTGCACTGATTTACAATCACAGGATTAGCATTAGAGGGGAAACGAACAAAGAAATCAAGCACGTGTCTGTGATTGGTGGACAGTCTAAATGATTGGAGATCTAACTGATGATCAGTAATTTGCCAAAGTGACTTCACAAATCTGATTTGTGTTTTAATTGGAGCGACTGACCTGATTAATTATGAGAGTGAAGGGCTATCTATATGAATTCAAACATGCTTCCAAATTCAAACTGATCATACAAACGGATAAATTCTGCGCGTTTTCACCCTGCTGCTAGTATCCCGTGAAGAAACACACAACTAAAACAAACTGTGAAAAATCTAAACCAGTACAGTTTTTGGTGGTTTGAATCGAATCGATGTTGACTGAATTATTTAAACAATAGTAGGAACTGAATTCAGTGAAGTACTCCCTGTCACGCACAAACATCCAGCACACTATAGACACCATATAGCTTTAGCCTCATGTGAAGATGTGTGTGTGTGTGTGTGTGTGTGTGCGTGTGCGTGTGTGTGTGTGTGTGTGTGTGTGTGTGTGTGTGTGTGTGTGTGTGTGTGTGGATTCCCCCCACGTTCTGTTGGTGACTGAGCCCTCCACTGTGGTCGGCTTCCTCTTTGATTTCCTATGGATGAGCTGTGCTGTGATGACATCATCACACTGCTGCTAACCTGTGCTGTGATGACATCATCACACTGCTCTGCTAACCTGTGCTGTGATGACATCATACTGCTGCTAACACTGCTGTTAACCCCAGAGCCAGATCAAACAACTCCAAATCATCACCCACTGGAAAATCCCCACTTATTAACACTGGAAAATGAGCTATATCGATTATGACTATTTGTGGGCTGAATCAGTGGCATGTTTAAAGGAAGACGACGTGTCAAATTTGACATATCTTGAAATAAGGGTCACTGTTTACATGAGAGCCCATGGCGCGCCTGCTAATTATTATCATTATTTTTTTGTCTACGCTCTCATCCAATCAGGATGAGGGCCGGTGGCGTGCTCACCTATATAAGCGCGCCATGGGCTGTGTGCTACCGATTTTTGGAGCAAAATAAGCCCAAAATGAGCGTCAGTCTTGTGAGGAGAACATAATTGTGAAAGTAACGCTGGCTGTCTCTGGCGAAGGCACAGGAGATCCTTCTCCACAAGGCAGAAGATCGAGCTGCACAGGCTGGGGAAAAAAAACCCAGTAGGACTCCGCTCATCACCTCCCGATGATGTCTCTCATCCATTCCTGCCTAAAACAGTGTTATATTTATACATCGTCACGTCTCCTTGTCTGTGTACTACTTATATATCTACTATAATAAGGTGGCGTGCGCGGCGGCGCAAGCTAAAGGCGAGCCCCGCGAAGTGTGAGAGGCACGCTAGAAATGAGCGCACGAAGCGCGCGGTATTTCTAGTTTTAGGGTTATTTTTAGCTGAAAGAATAAACGCGCCGATGTGAACCCCCCGTGCCACAGCGCCACCCGGTGAATCCCCCGTGCCACAGCGCCACCCGGTGGATCCCCCGTGCCACAGCGCCACCCACCCGTGCATGAAGAGCACCACGTGGAGACGAGATAATAATGTCAAACAACTGGTGCTGTTTTTTTTTTTTACCATGATGACTTATAATGACATAATTGTATTGTTGGATGGTTTCGTTGTTCGAAGGCACTGTGACTGCTCAGTGGCTGTGTGTGTTCCTATAGACTCTTGTTGTGTCGGACAGTGAACCTGTTCAATCTGTAAGTGGCTGCTTGTTTCTTACCACTAGAATGAGTGCAACAAATACATAGTAAAAACATATCTTGAGACTGTGTCTGTGTGTCATTAAAGGTTCCCAGCTTTTAGATGATACCACTTCTGTGGCATATAGTAGAGGGGGGGGGTGGATTGATACAGCGTAGTATTGTGATATTTTGTGTGGCAATATATCGATACACAAAGCCTTGATGATATTTATCATGATATTTTATTATGTATAACATTTTATGACATGTTGGTCAGTCTGTCTGCTTGACAATCCCATTTTGCTGCAGTCAAAATGATTGAAGTGAGCTGGCCAGACTGGAAACTTAATCTTATTAGATTAAACAGATGTTGACAAAGTTTTTTCTTTTATTTGGGGACATGATTTAATAAATCGCCAAATATCGGTGTCTGGTATAGAGAGGCAAAGGGAACGTCACTTCCTGCTTCAGCACTGTACCAGAGATGTTCTTCCGAAACTTATTTTCCCCATAGACATTTCGTAAAATGCTTATAAAAATAGGTTTACTTGATCAAACCAAACGGTTCAGCTATATTTAGAATCGGGAGAGACCATAGAACATTTCACTGTTTCACTCTGACCAAAACTAAAAAAAAAAAAAAACATTTTCTTTAAACCCACATTTTTTTACGTTTTGGTCCGAGTGAAATGTTATGCGATCTCTCCTCTTTCTAAATACATCGGAACCGTTTGGTTTGAACAAATACAACTATTTTTATAATCATTTTACGAAATGTCTATGGGAAAAAAAAGGCAGATGAAAATCTCTGGTACAGTGCTTAAGCAGGAAGTGACGTTCACTTTGGCTCTCTATGCTCTATAGGGGTGGAGTGCTGAGTTTGATTGTTTTCGTATGTAGAATAACGATGCTATCAGGCGGTGAGTGGGTAACTGATTGTGTGCAAAGTTAGTGAAGTGGTGCGAACTGGGAACTGCAAAAGCAGATGGAACTAAGTCAGTGGTTCTCAAAGTGGGGCCCCACAATAATGTATCTTCAATAGAATTTAATTCTAACCATAAGTAACAAAATGACAGAATGTATGACTGTTTGGATCATGGGTTTCATACACTTTCTGTAATACATGTAGAACTAAAAGTGTGACGACCCTCCCAAATCAATATATGTTTTTTTATTGTCATATGATTGTGTGCAGAATGTTGTGACTGTATTGTAGGCAGATAGAATATTATGACCAAAACCTCCTGGAGCCCCATCAGCGACCCCAGGTGCTCCCCGGACCCCATGTTGAGAACCAGTGCTCAGGTGTCTGCACAGCACCTGTATTAGGTATTTTGGGTTTTGATCAATAACTCTCCACATGCCATTCTGTCAGTAGAAAAGAGAGCTCATTTCATCTACAATAATTTTATATTATATTATATTGTTTGCCCAAAATCTCAGCCACGCCCATCTGGTTCTCTATGGTGATTCCATATTCCAGACACATCAGTTCATGATGTCAAATCAGGTCAGAGTCCTGCGACTGCCTTGCGCATGCGCACTGCTGGAGTTTAGGTGCGGATCCGTGCGTGCGGGGAAAAGGCAGCAGAAGCTTTGTAGCAGCAGCGGAGTAATAACGGTAAGCTCGGTTCTGCTAGCGAACAGAAGAGTGTAGCTGCTGCTGTTCCCCCATCGGAACCAACGGGCCCCGGAGGCTGAGAAACAGCAGCTATCGCACCACACAGTGAGTGACTGAAACGTAGCTTAATGTATGGAGACGATAACATAGATGAAATGTACATAACAGAGTCAGTGTGTGTGTGTGTGTGTGTGTGTGTGTGTGTGTGTGTGTGTGTGTGTGTGTGACATCGCAGCCATTCTCTCAGTGCAGTGTGTGTTTGTGTGTGTTATCTGGAAGGCCTCCAGAGGGGGGTAGCGTCTGGCTAGACAGTTAGCTAACCGACAGCTGAATGTATGCTGAGTCGCTTCATAATATCACAATATAGAAAACAAGTTCGCTGCCCATCTGCGCGACCCAGTCCCGTTACGTTAGCTCACAGCTGCTCCACACAGCCAGCGTTTAAGGTAACACGCTAGCCGAGCTAGCTAGCATGAAGCTAGCCTTACACATGTCCAGGCAGTGACTCTATATAACGTCCAGGCAGAAGTGTGTCTGTCAGGTTGAATGAAGCCAGCCAGGCTGACTCATGGATTCGGCTGAGCTCTGGGCTTTGAAACATGAACAGACAGAAGATTAACTTGGAGCTGTGTGACTTTGTGTTTGTGGGCAGCCAGCTAAGCTAACGTGTTGAACCTGTCTATGGGGACATTTACTCTGATGATATTGCAGCCTCGTCGAGACGGCTGGTGAACAGAACTCCTATAGAATAGAATAGAATAGAATAGAGATAGGAGGTGAATTAGATCACACTGACTGTATTTGTGAGAAAGCGGACGGGAGCAGATATGAGGTACAAATGTAATAAGATGTGTGTTGTAACAACGTGATGTCATCATGTTTCACATCCACAGAATGTTCTGGAGATTAAATGCGGGGGGGGGGGGGGGGGCTGTCAATCAAAGAGCAGGTTTATGGTAACTCTATTAGCCAGACTTATTGAGCCTGTGGATTTTATTACTGTGTCATAACTGGACTTTGTCTAGTCATTACACACATGCACACGCACACACACGCACACACACACACACAGCGACACACACACACACACACACACACACACACACACACACACACACACAGACAGACGCACAGCATGCATGCACGCACGCACGCTGCAGACAGACACATGCACACACACTGCAGGTAGGTGCTTGTTGTGTGCTGATAACAGTTATCAGTGCAGCTGTCCCAAATGAATACTTCCTTCTTTTTACATTTTTTTTATATAGTGTAGTGAACCTCAAATTCAAAAGGATTACTGACAGATTCATGTTTAGACTGGATTAATATGCAGTTAAGATCATCACTGGCAAATACACATTCTTTCATTAGTGTGCGGCAAGGAAAGTCATTGAAAGGATTTAATTTACATTGATTAAGTGCAGGGATGCAAAGTCATTGGTAGTGAAAAAGGTGAGATACCAGGTCCAGGGCAGACATCAAACCACTCAGACACCAGGTCCAGGGCAGACATCAAACCACTCAGACACCAGGTCCAGGGCAGACACCAAACCACTCAGATACCAGGTCCAGGGCAGACATCAAACCACTCAGACATCCTCCTATTTTAGGATGAAAAGGGTGAGTTGAATGTCACCTAAAGGTGACTAGTTTACATCCCTGTAAGTGACCACTGACCACGTATTGATAATCCTAATATGCGTGATCAAAAATGTACGTCAAAACAGGACTGACCTGGTGCTGCTGTCTGCTGCCCGTGAACAGGATGCGCTCCAGGTGTACGTCGTGTACATAACCTTACGTTTACGTCATTTCCAATTTGCGGAGTTGAACGTTACAGAGCAGCACTTTGTTTGGATCAGGGCTGTCAAACTGATTTTAGTCCACGGGCCTCATGCGACCCAAGTGGTCTCAAGTGAGCCACACCATGAAAATCAATAATAACCTATAAATGACAAAACCTCAACATTTTCCCATTTATCTTAGTGTAAAGAATGACAGGTATAACCCTACAACACGTAGGGTTATCTCAGATACCATCAAGCACATTATCTACTGTCTGTACTGTGCATTACAATGAGGGGTGTAGTGGAGGGTAAACGCAGTGTACCCACCTCTTTGAAATGAGGCAGATCATTTACTCACCTATTTTCAGATCAACTGAATCAATCAATGAAGACAAGGTGGGTAAACTACTCACCTTGGATAGTTTACCCACCTCTGTATTTATCACTACACCCCTGATTACAACTGATGGCAACAGTGCAATTCTCTATAGTCAACCAAAGGTAATGAAAATAGTTGACCATTTAGTGATGAATACAGATAACATGAATAGGCGACTTAATATTTAACTTGCTCCTGAAACCTGGCACCTCTTAGCCTTCACAAGTGCATCATTGGATTGAAGGACTTCTCAGTGCAATTTTCACACTTTGCAGTCATCCTTTGGGCCACATTGGACCCTTTGGGGGGCCGGATCTGACCCCCCGGGCCGAGTGTTTGACACCCCTGATTGTGGACAATGTTTTGTTGCTTGGCCAGTCGCATGTGAATAACTTTGTGGTAGACGCGTGCAGCTATCTTCATTACCTACGTTAGCTGTGTCCGTTAGCGAGAACAACAATGTGACTTCCGGTCGTATTTTTGTCTTTGCTTCACATAATTTCGACGCATCAACGCACGTTATGCAAGTCGACACATTTACGTAGTCGATGACGTTGGCGCGTCGGGACAGCCCTCGTTATCAGTAGCTGACTGCTTGTAGTGACACACTTGCCTACAAATGAGCTGTTTGTAGTAACTGGCTTGTCTGTGCTGATATTAATTTTCATGTTTTCATCTTAAGACAACTTTTGAATGAATCCAATTCTTTCATGAGCTAATGTTAGATGTTAGAGGACAGTGGTTCTCAACGTGGCGTCTGGGGACCACCAGGGGTCCTCGCAGATGGTCCCCACCCCCCAGCATATTGAAGATTTGTTCAACTTCACCATTATCTAATTTACAAGATGTTAAAGAATGATTTAAAGGACGTATTTATCTTTAATATCTACGGTACAGATGAGATTCTGGATATTATATCTGACAATAAAAATATTCACAGATTTGGGTGAGAGACAAAATGTCATCTAATGGGGGTCTTTGGCCCTAAATTAGGGCTCATTGATATGACAAAGGTTGAAGATCACTGAACTAATCAATACGACTAATTAGCCAAAGTAGTTTCTTAGAATGCAGTCAGTCAACCCCCAAGACTAAAGTGCACACACCCTCCGCCAAAGGCTAGCATCATTGACACACACACGCACGCACACGCACGCACACACGCACGCACGCATGCACGCACGCACACACAAACACAAACACACACACACACACATACACACACACACACACACACAGCCACATTAGCAGCATTTGCTTGGCAGATGGTGCTGATGTGATGGCCTGTAGTCAGGAAGTGGTTGTCCAGTCCTGCATAGTGTTTATTTAGCAGTCAGCTGATCCTCAGGTCAGGAAGTGGTTGTCCAGTCCTTCATAGTGTTTATTTAGGAGTCAGCTGATCCTCAGGTCAGGAAGTGGTTGTCCAGTCCTTCATAGTGTTTATTTAGGAGTCAGCTGATCGTCAGGTCAGGAAGTGGTTGTCCAGTCCTGCATAGTGTTTATTTAGGAGTCAGCTGATCGTCAGGTCAGGAAGTGGTTGTCCAGTCCTGCATAGTGTTTATTTAGGAGTCAGCTGATCGTCAGGTCAGGAAGTGGTTGTCCAGTCCTTCATAGTGTTTATTTAGGAGTCAGCTGATCGTCAGGTCAGGAAGTGGTTGTCCAGTCCTGCATAGTGTTTATTTAGGAGTCAGCTGATCGTCAGGTCAGGAAGTGGTTGTCCAGTCCTGCATAGTGTTTATTTAGGAGTCAGCTGATCGTCAGGTCAGGAAGTGGTTGTCCAGTCCTGCATAGTGTTTATTTAGGAGTCAGCTGATCGTCAGGTCAGGAAGTGGTTGTCCAGTCCTGCATAGTGTTTATTTAGGAGTCAGCTGATCGTCAGGTCAGGAAGTGGTTGTCCAGTCCTTCATAGTGTTTATTTAGCAGTCAGCTGATCGTCAGGTCAGGAAGTGGTTGTCCAGTCCTTCATAGTGTTTATTTAGGAGTCAGCTGATCGTCAGGTCAGGAAGTGGTTGTCCAGTCCTGCATAGTGTTTATTTAGCAGTCAGCTGATCGTCAGGTCAGGAAGTGGTTGTCCAGTCCTTCATAGTGTTTATTTAGGAGTCAGCTGATCGTCAGGTCAGGAAGTGGTTGTCCAGTCCTGCATAGTGTTTATTTAGGAGTCAGCTGATCGTCAGGTCAGGAAGTGGTTGTCCAGTCCTGCATAGTGTTTATTTAGGAGTCAGCTGATCGTCAGGTCAGGAAGTGGTTGTCCAGTCCTTCATAGTGTTTATTTAGGAGTCAGCTGATCGTCAGGTCAGGAAGTGGTTGTCCAGTCCTGCATAGTGTTTATTTAGGAGTCAGCTGATCGTCAGGTCAGGAAGTGGTTGTCCAGTCCTGCATAGTGTTTATTTAGGAGTCAGCTGATCGTCAGGTCAGGAAGTGGTTGTCCAGTCCTGCATAGTGTTTATTTAGGAGTCAGCTGATCGTCAGGTCAGGAAGTGGTTGTCCAGTCCTGCATAGTGTTTATTTAGGAGTCAGCTGATCGTCAGGTCAGGAAGTGGTTGTCCAGTCCTTCATAGTGTTTATTTAGCAGTCAGCTGATCGTCAGGTCAGGAAGTGGTTGTCCAGTCCTTCATAGTGTTTATTTAGGAGTCAGCTGATCGTCAGGTCAGGAAGTGGTTGTCCAGTCCTGCATAGTGTTTATTTAGGAGTCAGCTGATCGTCAGGTCAGGAAGTGGTTGTCCAGTCCTTCATAGTGTTTATTTAGGAGTCAGCTGATCGTCAGGTCAGGAAGTGGTTGTCCAGTCCTTCATAGTGTTTATTTAGGAGTCAGCTGATCGTCAGGTCAGGAAGTGGTTGTCCAGTCCTTCATAGTGTTTATTTAGGAGTCAGCTGATCGTCAGGTTAGGAAGTGATTGTCCAGTCCTGCATAGTGTTTATTTAGGAGTCAGCTGATCCTCAGGTCAGGAAGTGGTTGTCCAGTCCTGCATAGTGTTTATTTAGGAGTCAGCTGATCCTCAGGTCAGGAAGTGGTTGTCCAGTCCTGCATAGTGTTTATTTAGGAGTCAGCTGATCCTCAGGTCAGGAAGTGGTTGTCCAGTCCTGCATAGTGTTTATTTAGCAGTCAGCTGATCCTCAGGTCAGGAAGTGGTTGTCCAGTCCTGCATAGTGTTTATTTAGGAGTCAGCTGATCGTCAGGTTAGGAAGTGATTGTCCAGTCCTGCATAGTGTTTATTTAGGAGTCAGCTGATCCTCAGGTCAGGAAGTGGTTGTCCAGTCCTGCATAGTGTTTATTTAGGAGTCAGCTGATCGTCAGGTCAGGAAGTGGTTGTCCAGTCCTGCATAGTGTTTATTTAGGAGTCAGCTGATCGTCAGGTCAGGAAGTGGTTGTCCAGTCCTGCATAGTGTTTATTTAACAGTCAGCTGATCCTCAGGTCAGGAAGTGGTTGTCCAGTCCTGCATAGTGTTTATTTAGCAGTCAGCTGATCGTCAGGTCAGGAAGTGGTTGTCCAGTCCTTCATAGTGTTTATTTAGGAGTCAGCTGATCCTCAGGTCAGGAAGTGGTTGTCCAGTCCTGCATAGTGTTTATTTAGGAGTCAGCTGATCGTCAGGTCAGGAAGTGGTTGTCCAGTCCTGCATAGTGTTTATTTAGGAGTCAGCTGATCGTCAGGTCAGGAAGTGGTTGTCCAGTCCTGCATAGTGTTTATTTAGCAGTCAGCTGATCGTCAGGTCAGGAAGTGGTTGTCCAGTCCTTCATAGTGTTTATTTAGGAGTCAGCTGATCGTCAGGTCAGGAAGTGGTTGTCCAGTCCTGCATAGTGTTTATTTAGGAGTCAGCTGATCGTCAGGTCAGGAAGTGGTTGTCCAGTCCTGCATAGTGTTTATTTAGGAGTCAGCTGATCGTCAGGTCAGGAAGTGGTTGTCCAGTCCTGCATAGTGTTTATTTAGCAGTCAGCTGATCGTCAGGTCAGGAAGTGGTTGTCCAGTCCTTCATAGTGTTTATTTAGCAGTCAGCTGATCCTCAGGTCAGGAAGTGATTGTTCAGTCCTGCATAGTGTTTATTTAGCAGTCAGCTGATCGTCAGGTCAGGAAGTGGTTGTCCAGTCCTTCATAGTGTTTATTTAGCAGTCAGTTGATCGTCAGGTCAGGAAGTGGTTGTCCAGTCCTGCATAGTGTTTATTTAGCAGTCAGCTGATCGTCAGGTCAGGAAGTGGTTGTCCAGTCCTTCATAGTGTTTATTTAGGAGTCAGCTGATCGTCAGGTCAGGAAGTGGTTGTCCAGTCCTGCATAGTGTTTATTTAGGAGTCAGCTGATCGTCAGGTCAGGAAGTGGTTGTCCAGTCCTGCATAGTGTTTATTTAGCAGTCAGCTGATCGTCAGGTCAGGAAGTGGTTGTCCAGTCCTTCATAGTGTTTATTTAGGAGTCAGCTGATCGTCAGGTCAGGAAGTGGTTGTCCAGTCCTGCATAGTGTTTATTTAGGAGTCAGCTGATCGTCAGGTCAGGAAGTGGTTGTCCAGTCCTGCATAGTGTTTATTTAGGAGTCAGCTGATCGTCAGGTCAGGAAGTGGTTGTCCAGTCCTGCATAGTGTTTATTTAGCAGTCAGCTGATCGTCAGGTCAGGAAGTGGTTGTCCAGTCCTTCATAGTGTTTATTTAGGAGTCAGCTGATCGTCAGGTCAGGAAGTGGTTGTCCAGTCCTGCATAGTGTTTATTTAGGAGTCAGCTGATCGTCAGGTCAGGAAGTGGTTGTCCAGTCCTGCATAGTGTTTATTTAGGAGTCAGCTGATCGTCAGGTCAGGAAGTGGTTGTCCAGTCCTGCATAGTGTTTATTTAGCAGTCAGCTGATCGTCAGGTCAGGAAGTGGTTGTCCAGTCCTTCATAGTGTTTATTTAGCAGTCAGCTGATCCTCAGGTCAGGAAGTGATTGTTCAGTCCTGCATAGTGTTTATTTAGCAGTCAGCTGATCGTCAGGTCAGGAAGTGGTTGTCCAGTCCTTCATAGTGTTTATTTAGCAGTCAGTTGATCGTCAGGTCAGGAAGTGGTTGTCCAGTCCTGCATAGTGTTTATTTAGCAGTCAGCTGATCGTCAGGTCAGGAAGTGGTTGTCCAGTCCTTCATAGTGTTTATTTAGGAGTCAGCTGATCGTCAGGTCAGGAAGTGGTTGTCCAGTCCTGCATAGTGTTTATTTAGGAGTCAGCTGATCGTCAGGTCAGGAAGTGGTTGTCCAGTCCTTCATAGTGTTTATTTAGGAGTCAGCTGATCCTCAGGTCAGGAAGTGGTTGTCCAGTCCTTCATAGTGTTTATTTAGCAGTCAGCTGATCGTCAGGTCAGGAAGTGGTTGTCCAGTCCTGCATAGTGTTTATTTAGGAGTCAGCTGATCGTCAGGTCAGGAAGTGGTTGTCCAGTCCTGCATAGTGTTTATTTAGCAGTCAGCTGATCGTCAGGTCAGGAAGTGGTTGTCCAGTCCTGCATAGTGTTTATTTAGCAGTCAGCTGATCGTCAGGTTAGGAAGTGGTTGTCCAGTCCTGCATAGTGTTTATTTAGGAGTCAGCTGATCGTCAGGTCTTGTCCAGTCCTGCATACTTAGTGTTTATTTAGGAGTCAGCTGATCGTCAGGTCAGGAAGTGGTTGTCCAGTCCTGCATAGTGTTTATTTAGGAGTCAGCTGATCGTCAGGTCTTGTCCAGTCCTGCATACTTAGTGTTTATTTAGGAGTCAGCTGATCGTCAGGTCTTGTCCAGTCCTGCATAGTGTTTATTTAGGAGTCAGCTGATCGTCAGGTCTTGTCCAGTCCTGTATAGTGTTTATTTAGGAGTCAGCTGATCGTCAGGTCAGGAAGTGGTTGTCCAGTCCTGCATAGTGTTTATTTAGGAGTCAGCTGATCGTCAGGTCTTGTCCAGTCCTGCATACTTAGTGTTTATTTAGGAGTCAGTTGATCGTCAGGTCTTGTCCAGTCCTGCATAGTGTTTATTTAGGAGTCAGCTGATCGTCAGGTCTTGTCCAGTCCTGTATAGTGTTTATTTAGGAGTCAGCTGATCGTCAGGTCTTGTCCAGTCCTGCATAGTGTTTATTTAGCAGTCAGCTGATCGTCAGGTCAGGAAGTGATTGTCCAGTCCTGCACAGTGTTTATTTAGCAGTCAGCTGATCCTCAGGTCAGGAAGTGGTTGTCCAGTCCTGCATAGTGTTTATTTAGCAGTCAGCTGATCGTCAGGTCAGGAAGTGGTTGTCCAGTCCTGCATAGTGTTTATTTAGGAGTCAGCTGATCGTCAGGTCTTGTCCAGTCCTGCATACTTAGTGTTTATTTAGGAGTCAGCTGATTGTCAGGTCTTGTCCAGTCCTGCATAGTGTTTATTTAGCAGTCAGCTGATCCTCAGGTCAGGAAGTGGTTGTCCAGTCCTGCATAGTGTTTATTTAGCAGTCAGCTGATCGTCAGGTCAGGAAGTGGTTGTCCAGTCCTGCATAGTGTTTATTTAGGAGTCAGCTGATCGTCAGGTCTTGTCCAGTCCTGCATACTTAGTGTTTATTTAGGAGTCAGCTGATCGTCAGGTCTTGTCCAGTCCTGCATAGTGTTTATTTAGCAGTCAGCTGATCGTCAGGTCAGGAAGTGGTTGTCCAGTCCTGTGTTTATTTAGCAGTCAGCTGATCCTCAGGTCAGGAAGTGGTTGTCCAGTCCTGCATAGTGTTTATTTAGGAGTCAGCTGATCGTCAGGTCTTGTCCAGTCCTGCATAGTGTTTATTTAGGAGTCAGCTGATCGTCAGGTCCTGTCCAGTCCTGCATAGTGTTTATTTAGCAGTCAGCTGATCGTCGGGTCAGGAAGTGGTTGTCCAGTCCTGCATAGTGTTTATTTAGGAGTCAGCTGATCGTCAGGTCCTGTCCAGTCCTGCATAGTGTTTATTTAGCAGTCAGCTGATCGTCAGGTCAGGAAGTGGTTGTCCAGTCCTGCATAGTGTTTATTTAGGAGTCAGCTGATCGTCAGGTCAGGAAGTGGTTGTCCAGTCCTGCATAGTGTTTATTTAGCAGTCAGCTGATCGTCAGGTCAGGAAGTGGTTGTCCAGTCCTGCATAGTGTTTATTTAGCAGTCAGCTGATCGTCAGGTCAGGAAGTGGTTGTCCAGTCCTGCATAGTGTTTATTTAGGAGTCAGCTGATCGTCAGGTCAGGAAGTGGTTGTCCAGTCCTGCATAGTGTTTATTTAGCAGTCAGCTGATCGTCAGGTCAAGAAGTGGTTGTCCAGTCCTGCATAGTGTTTATTTAGGAGTCAGCTGATCGTCAGATCTTGTCCAGTCCTGCATACTTAGTGTTTATTTAGCAGTCAGCTGATCGTCAGGTCAGGAAGTGATTGTCCAGTCCTGCATAGTGTTTATTTAGGAGTCAGCTGATCGTCAGGTCTTGTCCAGTCCTGCATAGTATTTATTTAGCAGTCAGCTGATCGTCAGGTCAGGAAGTGGTTGTCCAGTCCTGCATAGTGTTTATTTAGGAGTCAGCTGATCGTCAGGTCTTGTCCAGTCCTGCATACTTAGTGTTTATTTAGCAGTCAGCTGATCGTCAGGTCAGAAAGTGATTGTCCAGTCCTGCATAGTGTTTATTTAGGAGTCAGCTGATCGTCAGGTCTTGTCCAGTCCTGCATAGTATTTATTTAGCAGTCAGCTGATCGTCAGGTCAGGAAGTGGTTGTCCAGTCCTGCATAGTGTTTATTTAGGAGTCAGCTGATCGTCAGGTCTTGTCCAGTCCTGCATACTTAGTGTTTATTTAGCAGTCAGCTGATCGTCAGGTCAGAAAGTGATTGTCCAGTCCTGCATAGTGTTTATTTAGGAGTCAGCTGATCGTCAGGTCTTGTCCAGTCCTGCATAGTATTTATTTAGCAGTCAGCTGATCGTCAGGTCAGGAAGTGGTTGTCCAGTCCTGCATAGTGTTTATTTAGGAGTCAGCTGATCGTCAGGTCTTGTCCAGTCCTGCATACTTAGTGTTTATTTAGCAGTCAGCTGATCGTCAGGTCAGAAAGTGATTGTCCAGTCCTGCATAGTGTTTATTTAGGAGTCAGCTGATCGTCAGGTCTTGTCCAGTCCTGCATAGTATTTATTTAGCAGTCAGCTGATCGTCAGGTCAGGAAGTGGTTGTCCAGTCCTGCATAGTGTTTATTTAGGAGTCAGCTGATCGTCAGGTCTTGTCCAGTCCTGCATACTTAGTGTTTATTTAGCAGTCAGCTGATCGTCAGGTCAGAAAGTGATTGTCCAGTCCTGCATAGTGTTTATTTAGGAGTCAGCTGATCATCAGGTCAGGAAGTGGTTGTCCAGTCCTGCATACTTAGTGTTTATTTAGCAGTCAGCTGATCGTCAGGTCAGAAAGTGATTGTCCAGTCCTGCATAGTGTTTATTTAGGAGGCAGCTGATCCTCAGGTCAGGACGTGCTCTGGTAATGGTTGTATTCCTCCTGATCTGTGAGGATGTGGTGACTGGTGAGTACGATGAACCCTAGCAGCTAGCTGCTAGCTGCTAGCTGCTAGCTGCTAGCTCGGGGTGTGTGGCCTCCAGTGCATGCACCATACTGACATCCTGGATGCCTCGTGAACTACGATGGTTGCAGCATTTTCAAAGTGGATTAGCCGAGAAGGTGGAGAATAATGGGCTAGTGAGCGGGTGACAGGAGGAGGCTGCTACTGCTTGAGAACCTGTATCAGGGTATATATTTGTGCATCTATGCATTATGCAGAAAGACATGATTCACAATTAGCTTAATAAATCACTATAGAATAGAGCTGCACTGATTAATCGATTAGTTGATCGACGGAAAATTAATCGACAACTATTTTGATAACCGATTAATCGTTTTGAGTATCTTTTTAAGAAAGAAAGTCAAAATTATCTGATTCCAGATAATGTGAATATTTTCTGGTTTCTTTACTCCTCTGTGACAGTAAACTGAATATCTTTGAGTTGTGGACAAAACAAGAGATTTGATGACGATGATCGATATTTGTCGCAATTTTCTGGCATTTTATAGACCAAACAAGTCTAACTAGCCTAATCGATTAATAGAGAAAATAATCGATAGATTAATCGATAATGTTAGTTATTTGCAGCTCTACTATAGAATTACTAATTACTGTTAATTTCGTAGACGAAAACTATGAAGAAAAATGTTCGTCGACGATCTATTTTCACTGATGAAAACTAGACGTTAACTAAATCAAAACAAAGTGGTGATAACTCAAACTATGAGGAAATCTATTGACGTTTTCCTCAACAAATCAAAACTAGATGGAAATGTTAGAGAGGGACGGAAGAGATCCAATCAGAAGAGAGGAAGAAGAAGTGAAACAGTTAAATCTGTGTCTGTATTGGCCATTCAAACCTTAATAGCACTTCATTATAACAGATTCATAGATCTTTGATTTTGGAAGAAACAATAGTTACGGTTTTCTTTGACTAAGATGAGACTAAAATACTCAGACATTTAGTCGACTAAAACTAAATAAAAACAGGATGAGGTTGTCAATATCAGTGTTTCCCCTACCATTATACAGGTCGGGCGGCCCGCCAGGCCAACGACGCCCCCGCCAGGCCAGATTTCTTTTTATTTTTTATTATTTTTTTATTATTATTTTTTTATTTTTATTTATTTTCCCCTGCTCATTCCAAAATTTCATTAAACCTTTATGGCATATTATTACAATACAACAATACTGTTGTTGACAGTAATAGAAGATGCCAAATCATTCAAAACAATAAGCATTTTGCTTTTAGGAGCATTGTGCCAGCGTGCAGCACTCTTCCAAAACGTGTCTGTCAACGTGTGTCGTTGCCTGGGAAACGCACATCCCATAATACAACTGTTCGCATCGCATCCCATAATAGTATGATGATACTTGAGATGCCATTGCCAACATAGATGCGAACAGGTTAGCTAAAAGTTACACACTAAAAGTTTAGCGTCGCCAGCGAGGGCCCCCACCGTTGCGGTCGGGGTACGTTTCGAAATCCCTCCAGGCCTGAAAATGTGTCTAGGGGAAACACTGAATATGATAAAAACTAACAAAGACATTTGACACAAGACTAAGACTAAGACTAGGGATGCAGCGGTTTCCCCCTTTGAAGGTATACCGCAGTTTGAAAAAGTCACGGTATCAAAACCACTAAGATTTGCCGTCATACCTTTCCCACGGCCCACGGTATCAGCTGTTTCCCCAAAAGTGCCCAGGTCGCTTGCAGAGTGCAGCTTACACAGCCCCTCCCCCTTGCTGCATGCCTACCTAGACTAGAGCACAGTAGTGAGGAGCTGTCTGTGTCACTGACTGTGTTTACAACCGTGTGTGTGATAATGGCTGAAGCAGGAGAACACAAGGACTAGAGACCGACCGATATGGTTTTTTCAACCGATAACCGATAACGATACTAGAGGCAGGAAAATCACCGATAGCCGATAAGGAACCGATATAGTGAATTTTTGAGCTGGAATGAAAATAGACCTTTTTCTATGTGGATTGTGTACAGATTTTGCACCGATATGAGCATATGACTATGCAAACTGGTACAGTAAGTTACAGTAAATGTTAGAGATGCTGCGATCGAGATTTTTCAATTCCGATCCGATTTCGATATTTTAGCTCAAAACCGATCCGATTCTGATCAAATTTCGATACCCGATTCGATACCGATTTCGATTCGATACCGATTTCGATCCGATACCGATACAGCACATATTTAAGTCTCTCTATGCTGTCTGATAGCTAGCAGGCAACAAACATTTTTAGGGTTAGGTATGTATGTGTGTGCTTTGGTAATATAGTATGTAAACGATTTAGTTCATCTAATTAATTTGATGTAAAACTAAAACATAACAATCAAATACACACTTCTTTTGTAATGGGTGAACACTGGACACAAATAATTATTGTTTCCTCACACATACACCCCCACTCTGTCTCACACAGGACACATACACACTAGGGCTGTCAATCTCCCTCTATAATCAAATTCGAATTTCAGTGCTTTATACATTTTAATATTCGAATTATATTCGAATATTTTAATTAATTTTTAATTGAATTAAAAAAAAAAAAAAAAAAAAAAAAATTTGGTCTGAGTGAATTGTTGTCTTCTTTTATGTTATGTTCTGATTCTAAATATAGCTGAATCTTTGGGTTTGACCAAGTAAAACTTTTTCTAAGCATTTTACCAAATGTAGATGGAAAAGTGAATGGTGGATGAATATTCAAAATAATATTAGGCTTATCACAAATAGTCCAGCAATGATGTTTATTTAAGAAAACATGTTCCTTGTACAATGTACATACATTCATTGCATTAGAAAATAGGTCAGATAACCAGAGCTTAGTTAATATTCATCAGTGATGTATTGGTGCTGTCTGAAATGCTAAAATAAAATAATTGATAATAAAAAAAGACACAGCCTTTGTTTGAGCTCCTTATCAATAAACAAATAAGTAAACTTTGCCAAAACAACAATGAGCCATGAACAAAAAAAAATCAGTCACGTATTGCACTTAAGAGCTACATGTTTACATTCAGTATAGCAGCTTCAACAGTCAACTTCAGTTAACAATGAATGAACATACATTTTAAGAGCTACAGGTAGGTTTACATCAGTATAGCAGCTTCAACAGTCAACTTCAGTTAACACTCTTTTCTTCAAGTATGTTGTCAGAACTTGTCACTGTTCTAGTGTTCTAAAAAATAATAAAAAAATAAAAAAATAAATAAAAAATAAAAAAATAAAATATTCGTTTTTTTTTTAAATTAATAATCGAATTTTGTTCATAATTATTGAATAATATTCGAATATCAAAATTCGTTTCAACAGCCCTAATACACACACAGCCCTGTCCCTGTCTCTCTCTCTCACACACACAGCCCTGGACGGCACGGTGGCTCAGTGGTTAACACTGTTGCCTCACAGCAAGAAGGTCCCGGGTTCGAACCCCGGTCCGTCCCAGGTCCTTTCTGTGTGGAGTTTGCATGTTCTCCCCGTGTCCGTGTGGGTTTTCTCCGGGTGCTCCGGTTTCCTCCCACCATCAAGAAAGACATGTATGTTAGGGTTAATACTCCTGTCAGTGCCCCTGACCAAGGTACTGGCAAAAGAACTGGAGTTGGTCCCCGGGCGCTGCACAGTGGCTGCCAACTGCTCCTAGTTCTAGGAAGGTTCCTAGTAGAGGATGGGTCAAATGCAGAGGATGAATTTCCCCAAGGGGATAAATAAAGGATAACTTAACTTAACTTAACTTAACTGTCCCTGTTTGTGCATACATTTCCACTGCCAGATTGGAGGAGTCTTTTGTCATTTTCTAATGTTACTTCTCTTCAGTGCAATACGTTTTGATAGCGACCTGCTGTACAGCGCCGTTCGCTCAGTCAACTAACGTGTCGTTAACGTGAGTTAGAGGAGAAAGATATAGCTGCTGTTAGCTAGCTAATTAGCCACGTTAGCTGCCTCAGTGGGTAACGTTAGCCTATAGAGAGTATTTATCTGACGTTTATGTTAGCTACTCCTCAAACCTGCGGGTGGAAATGGTTTATGCGATGCAATGTATGTTGAAGCAAGACAACGTTTTAATGTACCTTGAATTGGACAAATTACGACGGGTCGTGCTCACGCAGATCTAAGCCCTGGACATCCTAGGCTCAACTAGGGGTGGGACAAAATATCGATACTCACGGTATCGCGATATTTCCACTTGCGATACGTTATCGATACACTGGCACCAAGTATCGATATGTTTATTAAAAAAAAAAAAAAAAAAAAAAAATTTTTTTTTTTTTTTTTTTTAATAAACAGGCTAAAATATTATGCTGTGTGTGGTAGTTCAAACATAGTTTCAAGTTGACGTTTATTTATGTTTGTAGTTGAAACAAAAACATAAATACTGTAGGCTACTGAATGGAAATGTTTGATCATTAATATCTACTTTTAGAAATTATATAGGTAGGTAGGTTATATAGGTTTTCTTGTTTTAATAATAATAATAAAAAGACTTAATGTGTAACTTTTCCTCCGTGGTATCGAAAATGGTATGAGTGAGTGAGTGAACTCTGAGAGAGTTCATGTCAATTCTGCTAATAAATACATAATACCTGCTTCTTGCCTTTTAGGGGTATTTTTTTCTCTTCAGTTACACAGGTATCGTGATGTATCGTCTTCCAATATATCGATTATCGCAGTATCGCTGTATCGTGATATATCGTTATCGAGGGCCAAGTATCGTGACGATATCGTATCGTGAGCTACTCAGCGATTCCCACCCCTAGGCTCAACGCGAGACTCATCAGTCATTCGGTTGAGTCTCGCAAAGTTACACACAAAGTTTGTGCATACATTTCCACTGCCAGATTGGAGGAGTCTTTCGTCATTATCTAATGTTACTTCTCTTCAGTGCAATACGTTTTGATAACGACCTGCTGTACAGCGCCGTTCGCTCAGTCAACTAACATGTCGTTAACGTGAGTTAGAGGATAAAGATAGCTGGTGTTAGCTAGCTAATTAGCCATGTTAGCTGCCTCAGTGGGTAACGTTAGCCTATAGAGTATTTATCTGACGTTTATGTTAGCTACTCCTCAAACCTGCGGGTGGAAATGGTTTATGCGATGCGATGTATGTTGAAGCAAGACAACGTTTTGGCCCTGGTCATCCTAGGCTCAACGCGGCCTCTGTGTGCTGCTGCTGCTGCTGCTGCATGCTGGATAGAAATCCTGGAGCGGAGTCATGGAATGGAGTGCTTATATCGGAGCCTTGGATCGGTCATTTTCGCTGGAATCCGATCCGATCCGATCCATGTTTTTTGGCTGATATCGCGCCGATATCCGATCACATGATCGGATCGCAGCATCTCTAGTAAATGTAACATTATTAATACATTACATTCTCCTATATTAGCGGCCGGCTGGATCATTGTTTACATGCACTGCGCACCACATTTACACATCACGTGTTGATGATTCTCCCAAATTTGTTCCATTAATCTCATTCAACTTTTACTATCCAACACAACTTATTAAATTAAAACAATATTAAATTAAAATCATTTTGAATGACTCCCCTTTAATACAAATAGCTATACACTTATTGAGAATTAGCAAAATATTATATATAGCCTATATAGAGATAGCTATATTCAGACTCACACAGTAACAGTTTCAACTATTTTTATTCAGTCACTTGGCACCTTTAAAAAGACACCTGAGCTAGTTTGTCTTTCATAAGCTTTGACAGTTCTGGGGGCAGCTGTTACCAGGCAAAATATCACACATAAGATAAGTAGATCCAAAAAGCAAAAGTTCAAATCAGTGCACATCACAGTCCTTTGATTTTCCCCGTCATTGCAGCTGCGCCATCGGTACAGATATGACTACAAGATTTCCACTCCAGATTGTTGTCTTTAAAAAAGCTGTCTATAATCTGAAATATTTCCTCGCCAGTTGTCTTTCCTACAAGCTTCTTGCAAAACAAAATATGTTCATTTATGTCCGACATGTCTTTATAACGAGCAAATGCCAGCAGCTGGGCTTCCCCACTGACATCGGTCATTTCATCTAACTGCAAAGCGAATTGACCTGCTTGCTTCATTTTATTCACAACTTGTCCAACAATATTAATTGACATATCATCGATCCGACGAGAGACTGTGTTGTTTGACAATGGAACCGTTTTGAGAGCGTCTGCTGCTTTCTTGTCGATCATAGTTTCAGCTAACAGGGCTGCAGGAAGAATCAGATCCTCAACGATTGAATTAGGCTTTTTTGATTTAGCCACAAGCAGTGACACAGAGTACGACACCTCCAGTGCTTTACTTGAAACACTTGTAGCTTTCTTCATTGTAGCCCGACTCGACTTGAACTCTGAGTTTTCGAGTGAAAAAGTAGTTCGTCTTACCAAGACATGCTGCGTGTTTGGTGCTCTGGTGGCGTTGCAGATGACCTGGCTTCATTTAATTATTTGCCAGGACTTCGCCACAGAAAAAACACTGTGGCTGCGGTGGATCCGCTGAGGTACAGGTAAATCCATACAAAATGTATTTTTCATTGAACAGCCGCGGTTTAGACCTGGCCTCCCTTTTCCTTTTTTCGCTTGGCTCGCCTGAACCGAAATCCGGATCAGCCGGGCGTTTGAGCCACGCATAGTGGGAGCTATTGTTTGACCTGCAGCCAGCGTGAACGACTCATCATTCACATTCGCTAACTTTAAACTGAAATATTTGAAGATGTTGGGATCCCTGTCTGAGAGAAATAGCCTGGCTGGTTCGATGTTTATCCGTTCACCTGCGTCGCGTTGAAGCACTTTTTACAGACTGGCTTCGTTTGATGTGTCCGGGCTTGCCTTCGCTGTCGGCAACGTAAGCAAAATACTTACACATTTCGCTTCGTGCATCTGCTTTCTCTACAAGCGTTGGGCGGCTTCAGACTCTCAGAACAAACCGCTGCCATTTTCACTGTGTCTGTCCCTGTGTGTCGGGCTGCTGCTGCTGCGGACTGAAGCGGAGTGGCCAGAGAGCAGAGAGGGGAGAGGGGGAAATCAGCACGCCTGTTGCACTGCTGTCTGTGTTCGGGCTTGTTTTTGGAGAAGAGAAGAGGGGGAGGGGAGGGGGGCTGGGGAAACAAATGGAAGGCAGCTGCCCTGTGACCTCGTGGCGCACTCTGCTGGACAAAGTAAGCATTAACCTTGAAAAAAGCTAATTTTGAAGGTATATGTACATTTTCCCCATATCGGTCCTATCGGAGACATTAAAGCCGTTACCGATAAGATATTGAACGCGCATATGACGTCATATCGGTCGGTCTCTAGCAAGGACCCCCCTGAAATTTCCCCCCATCTAAAAAGACGACGTCGGCTGTATGTGGAATATTTCGGCTATCGTAAAAACACAGATGGCCAGGGCTTAGATCTGCGTGAGCACCACCCGTCGTTATTTGTCAAATTCAAGGTACATTAAAACGTTGTCTTGCTTCAACATACATCGCATGAGACATAAACCATTTCCACCCGCAGGTTTGAGGAGTATCTAAGAATAACGTCAGATAAATACTCTCTCTAGGCTAACGTTACCCACTGAGGCAGCTAACATGGCTAATTAGTTAGCTAACACCAGCTATCTTTCTCCTCTAACTAACGTTAACGTTACTTGACGGAGTGAACGTTGCTCTACAGCAGGTCGTTATCAAAACGTATTGCACTGAAGAGAAGTAACATTAGATAATGACAAAAGACTCCTCCAACCTGGCAGTGGAAAATTATGCACAAACTTTGTGTGTGTGTGTGTGTGTGTGTGTGTGTGTGTGTGTGTGTGTGTGTGTGTGTGTGTGTGTGTGTATGTGTGTGTGAGAGAGAGACACACACACACAGAAACACTCGGCACATGGACAGAGGCTGTGTGTGTGTGTGTGTGTGTGTGTGTGTGTGTGTGTGTGTGCGTGTCCTATGTGTGAGACAGAGTGGGGGTGTATGTGTCAATGCATTAACATTGAAACAATCATTATTTGTGTTCAGTGTTCACCCTATTTTACAAAAGAGAAGCAGGTATTTTAGGGATGCACGATAATTATCGGACCGATAAATTATCGGCCGATATGGCCATTTTGCGTTATTATTTATTATTTATTATTCCGATAATGGCCTTTTTCCGATAAATTAACAGCCGATAATCAGGCTTTGTTTTTGCCTCGGACCGGAGCTTGAAGAAATCCATATCGTGCATCCCTAATGTATTTGATATTATTATGATGTTTTAGTTGTACATAAAATTAATTAGATGAACTAAATCGTTTATATTTATAAGTAAGAATAGTACTATATTACCAAAGCACACATATTTGCGACAGTTAACTGTCATTACAGATGTAGGTTATATTAACTCATTGAGTGCCAAGGACGTCGATCAACGTCAAAGTAAATAGTGACGTAGAGTGCCAAGGACGTCGATCGACGTCAAATACGTTTTTTGACGGTGGGACGTGGATCAAAGCCTCCTTTATCTCCTGTACAAATATTGTAGCTATTGGATGTGTATAACCTATTAGATTAGAGAAAGTTGAGGCAAAAACAGAGAAGAAGTCGTTGGGGAAACGGAAATCGCATCGCATCCGTATGCATCGATATGCATGAAGCATAACGTTAGCTGTGCCTGCAGCAGCCAATCTGCTGCCACAATTGAGCTCCTCCGTGTCCGCTGTGACAGCCCATCCGCATGATCAGCCGTGGAGTTGTTATTATTCTCAACTGGAAGCATGGGAGCCGGTGACAAACACACGCGGAACGCTGTAAAAAAGCTGGATGTAGCGTACCCTTCACTGTGCACAGCAAACGCAGCAGAAAGCCACCAGACACTCCTACGGAGGAGGGGTTTGCAGTTGGGGGGGGGGGGGGGGGGCACGCAGAGCAGCACACAACACTGACCCAGACAGACCCAGACAGCAGGACAGGATTGGCAAACGCAAGCCAGAATATCCGATGCCCACCAGCAGTAAATCAAGACCAGCAAGAAGCTGCAACCAGCAGCGCACGCAGGGGCCGGCGCTACTGGTTGCAGCTAAAAAATATTTTTTTGCCAAACAAAATTCCCTGGCCTTCACTGTTTTATTGAAGGAAATTATTTTTGAGGTGTGACTACATCAGAAAATTAGCTTCAGAGTCAGTGATGTGCTTGAAATGTTTAATTTCACAAAAGGCTCATTATCTCAGCTTCTAGAAAAAAACGGCTGTTTTTGGTTAAATCAAGCTATCTTCTCCGGCTGATAACTAAAGAACGGAAAATTATATCAATAAACCTGTTTTTGCTGATGATAGAAGAGAGTCTCATCGTTCTTTTTGCGTGTTCGGTGTTTACATAGTAATATCACACAATATTCTGTGGGCCTCGAGAAATCACTGAAAAAAGCTCTGAAACTCTGGCACTGGGAGCGTCCGTTCTCCAAAAGTGGCTGGCACTCAATGAGTTAACATGTCTTTATTTTTTCTCAGTCCACAATTCAGCAAACTATGTTATTTAAAAATAAAATAAATTTTGTTCAATGGCATTTTTTATGCCACATTTTACAACACATAAAGGTCCATAATACCGCGATACCGTGAAACCGTGGTATATTTGTCCAAGGTTATCATACCGTCACAAAAATCATACCAATCATCCCTAACTAAGACAAAAAATAAAAATAGACACAAAATGAACAGTATGTAGAATGGCAAACTTTGATCTCTGTTAATTTATAGTGCAGCACTAGCAGGACTGATATTCAAACTGCTGTGCTTTCTCTCCAGGTCTCTGTATTCGGTGGACCAGACAGCCCAACTCTTCACAGTTCACACCAACACATACCCAACACAGGTGAGTACGGTGTGTGTGTGTGTGTGTGTGTGTGTGTGTGTGTGTGTGTGTGTGTGAGTGACTTGTAGGTGTGAGTGTGTGCGCGCGGCGCGACATGTGCGTGTGTGTGACATGCATGTGTGTTTATGAATCCTAATAATAATAATAATAATGCATTTTATTTATTGGCGCCTTTTTAAAGGCTCTCAAGGACACCGTACAGACATGGTTAAAACAAGCAGCAGGAATCAAGGCATAAAATACAAATACAAAATCTAATTTAAAAACTACAATTAAGTAAAATAATTAGTAGAGAGAATAGGCCAGTTTAAAAAGGTGTGTTTTCAGGTGTGAAAAGGTTGGAAAGCAGAGGAGGATCGGAGAGCACGGGAGGGAGTGTAAGTGTGAAGGAGTTCAGAGAGATATGGAGTAGGGATGGGCATCGAATTTCGAATTTTCGAATAATCGTTGTTATTATCAAGGTCGACTTTTATTATTGAAATTCGAAATTCGTTTATTGAATTTTTTTTTTTTTTTTTTTTTTTTTGTGAGTGAAATGTTGCATTGTCTCCCCTGATTCTAAGTATAGTCGAATCACTTGGTTTGAGCAAGTAAAACAATTTTTATAAGCAACCTCTCCCTCTTCATGGGATTTCATCCGCCATTCATTTTTCCATAAACCTTGCTTAAAATGCTTATAAAAATTGTTTTACTTGCTCAAACCAAGTGATTCGACTATACTTAGAATCAGGGGAGATAATGCAACATTTCACTCACAAAAAAAAAAAAAAAAAAAAAAAAATTCACATTTTTAATTTTTTTTACATTTAATTTTTATTTTCGAAATTCGAATTAAATTCGAATTTGGCCAGCGAATTTCGAATAGTGTTTTTGCTAGAAATGCCCATCCCTAATATGGAGGTGCAAGATTGTGAAGGGCCTTGAAGGTGAGAAGCAGAATTTTGTAGTCGATCTGGTATTTAACAGGGAGCCAGTGGAGCTGTTGAAGAACGGGAGTGATATGCTGAGTTGTTATCTTAACATGCCTTTGGTGTAGCCAGAAGGAAAGCAAAGAAACCTACTGGCATCAATTCAAGTGACTTGCTTTAAAGGAACAGTCTGTCTACTTTCAACCAGCTTTGTATCCAGGCTTTAAAGGAACAGTCTGTCTACTTTCAACCAGCTTTATATCCAGGCTTTAAAGGAACAGTCTGTCTACTTTCAACCAGCTTTGTATCCAGGCTTTAAAGGAACAGTCTGTCTACTTTCAACCAGCTTTATATCCAGGCTTTATTTGTATCCAGGCTTTAAAGGAACAGTCTGTCTACTTTCAACCAGCTTTGTATCCAGGCTTTAAAGGAACAGTCTGTCTACTTTCAACCAGCTTTATATCCAGGCTTTAAAGGAACAGTCTGTCTACTTTCAACCAGCTTTGTATCCAGGCTTTAAAGGAACAGTCTGTCTACTTTCAACCAGCTTTATATCCAGGCTTTAAAGGAACAGTCTGTCTACTTTCAACCAGTTTGTATCCAGGCTTTAAAGGAACAGTCTGTCTACTTTCAACCAGCTTTGTATCCAGGCTTTAAAGGAACAGTCTGTCTACTTTCAACCAGCTTTATATCCAGGCTTTAAAGGAACAGTCTGTCTACTTTCAACCAGCTTTGTATCCAGGCTTTAAAGGAACAGTCTGTCTACTTTCAACCAGCTTTGTATCCAGGCTTTAAAGGAACAGTCTGTCTACTTTCAACCAGCTTTATATCCAGGCTTTAAAGGAACAGTCTGTCTACTTTCAACCAGCTTTGTATCCAGGCTTTAAAGCAACAGTCTGTCTACTTTCAACCAGCTTTATATCCAGGCTTTCTCCTGCATAGAGAATTACCACACGGGGGAAAACCATCAACACTCAACCAGCGCTGCACTCGGTGACTTGGTGATGAAGTCATAGCAACCTGTACAGCAGCAGTAATGTTAGATATAGACATTAGTTTGCCCCCTAAACCTTCAATCAAATAACCCTTTCATACTACAGTATCATGGTTATTGTGATCAACCGCTTATACTGATCAAAAAGCTTGGTGCCGAATCATTCCTATGCTGTTTAAATAATTCACTTATAGTGATCAATACTCCGCTTACAGTGTTCATTTGAGCCTTGTCCCACCTGAAAACAATGGAAAAAATGTTTAAAACTACAGTAATTTTATTATTATTTTGACTTAAAAGCTGACCAAAATGAGCCACTCGCTGCATGTCTGTCTGTATATGGAGAGATCACTGCATCTCTGTCTGTGGAGAGATGGCGGCGTGTGTTAGGGCTGTCACGACACGTGTATTCATCCCGTGACTTCACGGTATGGGCATCACAGTTCAGTGCGTGAAGCGACACGACGGATACGTCAAATCCAGAAAGTAGTGGTAAAGCACCTAAACGCTGTTTGAACTTTTGAACAATGAAACGCCACAGGAGAAGCAAAACAACACAAGGAAATCTGCGTTCACTGAATGGAACGTTCTGTGGAGAGGAAACATTACCGGGGGTCGCTCCATCATGTTCAGAAATGCGTGGCTTCCAGCGTCCAGCTGCTCCCCCTTTACTGTCGTCAAAACAGCGAATGCAGAGCAGTATCCTAATGACTTTTATGACTCAGGCGATAAGCTGTTTTGCATATATATATGGATATATTTAAGCAATATAGCATGAGAGCCAGTGTGTTGTGGCAAATATATCCCGCTGATCAGCTGTTATCCCACGAGGCCGCAGGCCGAGTGGGATAACTGCTGAGCAGCGGGATATATGCCACAACACACGCAGCTCGAGTGCTATATTGCTTTTATAAAACAGTTTCCAAGTATGATAATATAATAATAATAATACTATAAGTCCGACTGGCATGGCATTCTGATAGAGTCAGTTGAAACACTACTGTAAGGCGGGACCTCTAGCAAGAAGATAGACGTGTGGGTGATTTGATTGGATCGTTCTGGAGACTGAAGTTGACATTGGCCAATCCTGGCGCTTGCTGAGAAGCTGAGAGCTTTCTGCAAAGCCCGACACCAACTAACGTTACGTCTTATTTAGAAATGCGGGGTTAACAGCCTTTTTTTTGCAAAGAAGACATTAGCCCGCGTCTATTCTTGTACAAAACATAATTTTCTGCGAAGTATTAGTAAAGTTATAAGCGAAGATCGATTCACAAGGATCTGACAGCTGTCTCCGCCATTTTGTTTTTTCTACATTGTCATTTGAGGTAACCAAAGCCTTTTAGTAAGAGAGTTGCGTCTCATAACCCATGGCCATGGGTTATGAGAGTGGTATACGGTATTTATACCATGGCTGTGAACCAATCAGATTGCTTGATTTGAGAGAGCCGTTTTATAAATATATATATATATACAGTGGAATCCGCTTATAGTGATCACCTTGGGATGGGTCAAATTGATCGCTATAAGCGGATATGTATATGTATATGCATATGTGTATATATATATATATATATATATATATATATATATCAAAAGTAGAGCACTCGTGCACATCCAGAGCGGGAGGTGCTGGTCACAGCAAGAAAAATTACACTGAATAAGAAATAAACAAACACTAGACTAAGAGTCCAGCGGACCGCACAAACTCCTCAGACTTGGACCAACTTTTCACGTGGCATTTATTTGCAACAGCTCACAGATACATATATTTTTTTGTGCGGTCCGCTGGACTCTTATGCCTACCCCACACTACAGGATTTTCAAATCCTTGAAGATTATAAAAATCTTGAGAGCCCACACACTACAGGACAGAGAGAGCCGATTTTTTTACATTTCAATCTTGGGACACACACACAATCTGTCTGTTCAAACGCAACCCCACACACTAGAAGATTATGCCGAAGATTCACCTTGGAAGCAGGGCTTGACGTTAACTTTTAAAATGCCTATTCAGTGTGCGCACCGGGTGTAGTAGTAGTAATAATGATAATAATAATAATAATAATAATACATTTGTGTCATTTCCTTTTCTAAACAAATCTTATTTTTTGTTTTTATAATGCATTTGCACTGAAAGGATTTGTTTAACTAGTCAAGTCAAGTCAAGTCAAGTTTATTTATATAGCCCTAATTCACAAGCATGTCTCAGAGGGCTTCACAGAAAGTATGTCTAGCTGATTCTAGCTAACACAACAGTAACAAGAATATACAGAATAAAGATAACATTTGAACAATTGATAATATAGAAAATATAGAAATGAAGAGAGAGCAGAGGAGAGAGCAGGAGAAGGGGGAAGAGCAGGGGGAATGTGAGAGAGTGATGGGGTGGGGAGGGAATGGAAGATGTTGGAGGGTATAGGAGGTGGGGAAGGAGCAAGAGGAGAGAGCAGGAGAGGGGAAGGGGGGTGTGTGGGGGAGAAGAGAGCAGGGGGAGGGAGGAGGTGGGGAGAGAATGAGAAATATAGACGCACATCTTGCAAACGGACATATGTCAATTTCTAAGCAACCAAACTATGCCTAATTTAATTGGCTGCAAGCCTTTAGTAGTGAGTCCTTTTGCCAAATAAGCACATGTTCACATATAGAGCTTATGGGTGCCTTGCTTTAGGGAAGAGTGGGTGCCATGCTTTGAATAGTGGCGAAATACTAAGAGCATGGGTGCCATGCTTTAAATAGTGGCGGAATATTGCCATGCTATGCCATGCTTTAAATAGTGGCGGAATATTGGAGGGGATAGAGTGGGTGCCATGCTTTGGAGTAAAATGTGTACTATGCTTTAGAGTAGTGGGGTAAGGGGGGAAGAGGAAGAACACCGGGAAGAGGAGAAAGCAGGAGAGTGGAGGAGGGAGGGAGAGCGGGGGGATGTGAGGGAGGAGAGGGGGGAGGTGGGGAGAAAATAGGAAATGTGGAGGAGGAGAGAACAGAGGAGGAGAGATGAGGGTGTAGGGGAGGGAGAGCCAGGGTAGAGGTAGGGTCTAGGGTTGGGGGAGGGGAGGGAGTAGGATACGGGCCCGGATTAGGGCGAGGGTGGGGAGAAATGGGAAATGTGGAGGAGGAGAGAACAGAGAAGGAGAGGTGGGAGGGTGCAGGGGGGGGAGAGCAGGGGGAATGTGAGAGGGAGGAGAGGACAGAGAGGAGGAGAGAACAGAGAAGGAGAGGTGGGAGGGTGCAGGGGAAGGAGAGCAGGGGGAATGTGAGAGAGGGGAGAGGACAGAGAGGAGGAGAGAACAGAGAAGGAGAGGTGGGAGGGTACAGGGGAGGCAGAGCAGGGGGAATGTGAGAGGGAGGAGGTGGGGAGGAAATGGGAAATGTGTCCGCGCAAACTAATATTTGCGCGGACAGCCGCGTCCATTCGGGGTGTAGGCCTACTGTGCACGGCCAGGCGAAAACCGTCTGCACAGGTGCCTTGTGGAGGGGCGCGTCTGCTGATTTGACTCACTTTTCCTTGCGGACACTCGCCGATGCGGGAAGCATATGAGACCTAAGCGTTTGTTGTAGGCTACATGCTTTGCAGTATAGCATTAGTTTTCCGTCCCGTTCAAAGACGCACGGGTATTTCACCTCGATGACAATTTCCTCGTTCTTTGTTTCTGTGTGGGGCTGCGGGCGGACGCGGACCAGATTATTTTGCGAAAAACTGTAATGGAAACGCAGCTACTACTGGCTCTCTGCTCAAGATGCAATCGCCTGTCGGGTTGTAAATATCTAACATGTTAGATATGCCCGATTCACAATCGGGAAGAGGCAGTCTTCCCGATTGTGAATCTTTGAACCCCACACACTACAGGATCATTTGGGAAGATTATCTGCCCGACGCGCCTCAAATCGGGAGCACCCCCGAGAAAATCGGGAGGAGGGAATCTTGGCCATGATCTTGCAAATTATCCTGTAGTGTGGGGTAGGCAACTAGGCATTAGTCTAGTGTTTGTTTATTTCTTATTCTATATATATATATATATATATATATATATTAGAGATGGGATAGTTAACGCCATTAACGGCTGCGTTAACGCGAGACTCTTAACGCGCGATAAAAAAATTATCGCCGTTAATCTGTTTTAATCTTTTTTTTTTTCTTTTCTTTTTTTTACCTTTATTTATACAGGGGGAGTCTCACTGATAGCAATGCTCTCTTTTTCAGGAGTGCCCTGTTCACATTCACACACATTCATACCTGGAAGCTGTCCAGTACAACCACAGTCTGATCTGCTGGCCACTGAGCAGCTCCACTGTATTATTATTATTATTATTATATATATTATTATTCTCAAAGTTGTCTGGTAGCAGGGTCCACTTATATTGAGCAGGCCATGATGATTATCACTTTAGAATGGAACAGGTATGTAAGCGCGGACATTTATGTCTGCCTCCCCCATCCTGGCTGCTGTGGGGGGGCGTGAACAACCGAATAAACAGAAACCTGTTCACAAGGACTTACTTCTAGTCATTATTTATGTTGCACACACATATTTTGAATGGCTTCGACAGACTTCAAATGACCCATTTTAATCTAGATTAATCTAGATTAATGACCAGGATTAATCTAGATTAATCTAGATTAAAAAAATTAATCTATTCCCATCTCTAATATATATATATATATATATATATATATATATATATATATATATATATATAATAGACAGGTCGGGAGGAAAATAAACCATTCAAGCCGTTTGCAGCACTTGAGGAAACCGTGAGTTTGCTCGTTTAATTCATTGATATAAGCGATTGCGCGAACGATTCAATAATAGGAAATAATTAAAATTTCAAACTGGCAGATGGGGGGGGGGGGGGGGGAAGATTAAACTTTTACTCGTTAACTCACCTAATTTGGCTCTCTTCCAAATAATCCAGCCACGTAACTACGTCCATTCATGAAATGATTAAATAGGACATTAATGGTTTGTAAAGTGCCATTTAACCACCCGCCCACTCAGACATACAGCTACATGATCCAGAACATGAGCTGCAGGTGTTAAACAACAGCCGTTTTGCCAATGATGTGGATGCTGTACTAGGGTCTCAGATGGTCATGATCCGTACTCGCGGGAGTGCGCATAAGGCGGATAATTGTTTCTAAACCTGCAGGCTGACCGGCTAGCAGCTGGTTATAATCCGTATTTCACTGCATGTTTAGAAGGGGCTATAGACACCTTTTCCATCAGCCATGATCTAGTTAACCGTTTCAAATGATGAAGAGTGGGAGCAGATCCAAACTATTCCACTCTGCAGCTCCAGTGAAAGCAAAGGTACCCTTTCCAGTAGGGCTGGGTATTGGCAAGGATCTCACGATATGATACATATCACGATACTTGGGTCACGATACGATTGTATCACGATATATTGCGATGCGATACATATTGCGATATATTGCGATATTCTACAGAATTGACTCAAAATTAAATAATAGAGCTAAAGATACAACACACTGTGTACCACCCAGGTAGTGTAATAATATGTACATCACTTTATACTGATAAGTTAGTGGACAAATTTAGTCAAAACTACTGAGTGTTGAGTTTTACTGAACGCATCGATATGGGAAATATCGATACAGTATCGATTAGGGGTGGGAATCACCAGATGCAGAGGCCTGGCATGGCATGGCCTGCAAAAAAAAAAAAAAAAAAAAAAAAAATATATATATATATATATATCGAGATACTTGGCGTCCAAGTATCGATACAGTATCGGGAAATAAAATATTGTGATATATTTCCATATCGATTATATTGCCCACCCCTACTTTCCAGTAAGACTTTTAAATCTGAACAAACACAGGTTTGCAATACTTGATCTTGTAAATACACTATGCGCTTTCCAGACATGGGTAAAATACTTATCTAAAAACTCAGGGACAAGAGTCAGACCATAGACGATCTTGTGAACCTGTGTGTGTGCGTGTGTGTGTGTGTGTGTGTGTGTGTGTGTGTGTGTGTGTGTGTGTTTGCAGCAGGAGGATGGCGGTGAATGTCCACTCCACGTCTATGACCACAGAGAACCTGAGTCGCCATGACATGTTGGCCTGGGTCAACGACTCTCTACAGCTCACCTACACTAAGATAGAACAGCTATGTACAGGTAAACACACACACACACACACACACACACACACACACACACACACACACACACACTGTCAGGCTTGGTGTAAGACATGTGGATCTATTCGCGGATAGTTGATGGCCAAGACAAACTTGGTAACTGAAGTCTCGAGAAGTAGGGACGTTGTGGAACTTGATAGCTAGGTCTGCAAGGTTCGAAGTTGGGAACGGTTGCAGAGGTTAGTTTAGTTTATGGACAACTCCAGAGGACCTGCAGAACTGAACCTTTATAGATCCCGAATATGACATTACCTTGTGTTATGACATCACCAGCGAGACCATCCGAAAGGCATGATCGAGACACTTATGAATCATGACATCATCACCGTCTGCAACATCATCAGTGATCCATGACATCATAGTAGGAATGATGACATCATAGTAGGAATGATGACATCATCTAACAGTACCCCCCCCCTCTACGGGCGCCACCCGGCGCCCGATCAGACGCAAGGAAATCCCGAATGAACGCAGCGTCAAGGATGAACCGGCGGGGAACCCAACTGCGCTCCTCGGGGCCGTATCCCTCCCAATCCACCAGATATTGAAACCCACGACCCCTGCGTCGTCTGTCCAACAGCGGCCGGACCGTGTAGGCAGGGTGGTCGTCGATTAACCGAGGCGGCGGGGGGGGGGCCGCCGCAGGAGGGCACAAGGGACTAGAGTGCACCGGCTTGACCTGGGATACGTGGAAGGTATGGTTGATGCGACGGAGAGAAGCAGGCAGAACCAAGCGGACAGCCGCAGGGTTCACCACCCGCTCAATAGCAAAAGGTCCGATAAAACGGGGTGCAAGCTTCCTGGACTCGACCCTCAAGGGAACGTTCCGAGACGAGAGCCACACCCTCTGATCCGGTGCGTAGGCCGGGGCTGGTGTGCGGTGGCGGTTTGCCTGGACTTGCGTCCTGGCAGAGGAACGTAAAAGCGCTGCGCGAGCCCTGTTCCACGTGCGACGACAACGGCGCAAATGTGCCTGCATGGAAGGCACCGCAACCTCCTCCTCCTGGGAGGGAAACAAGGGGGGCTGAAAACCGAAGCAGCACTCAAAGGGAGACATGCCGGAGGAGGCGTTGGGGTGCGTGTTGTGGGCGTACTCAACCCACGGCAACTGCGAACTCCAGTGGGAGGGGTCAGCAGCTGTGGTGCAACGCAGCATGGTCTCCAACTCCTGGAGATCTTTTATTTTTAGATCATTGACACTTTGGAATAACCTGCCTCTAAACCTGTGTTGCATTTACAGTAAATTAACATTTAAAAAGAATCTTAAAGTTTATTTAACACTGTAAAGTATCTGTATTTGTTTTTGTTTTCTGTTTCTTTTTTTTTTCGATGTAATTTTTAGCTATCTTATTTGTTAGTTCATTATGTATTTTGTGTTGAGTACTGACATTTAATAATTTTGCATTTGCAATTGTACTAATTTGTTTGTATGTTTGGACCCCAGGAAGACTAGCTTGTTGCTATGGCACCAGCTAATGGGGATCCTTAATAAAATAAAATAAAATCCTGGTTGACCCTCTCGGCTTGGCCATTAGTGTGCGGGTGATAACCCGACGAGAGGCTGACAGTCGTGCCAAGAGCCAAACAGAAGGCCTTCCAAACCTGAGAAATGAACTGGGGCCCCCGATCGGACACAATGTCAGACGGAATGCCATGTGCTCGGTACACGTGTAAAACTAAGAGGTCCGCTGTCTCCTTGGAGGATGGGAGCTTAGGGAGTGGGATAAAATGAGCCCACTTAGAGAATCGGTCAATGACGGTCAAGATGACGGTGTTCCCATCGGATGGAGGGAGTCCAGTTATAAAGTCCATGGCCATATGAGACCAAGGGCGACGAGGTATAGGAAGGGGGCGAAGGAGGCCTGAGGAAGGCCTGGTCGAAGTCTTGTTCTGGGCACAGACCGGGCAAGCGGCGACAAACTCCCTAGTATCCCCCTCCATGGCGGGCCACCAGAAGCGCCTGCGGATGAAGGCAAGGGTCCGTCTAACCCCAGTAAGTAAGCCGCGTCGAGTGGCCCCACAGAAGAACCTCAGAACGGACGGAGTCAGGAGCGAATAGACGTCCCGGCGGAACGCCCTCTGGGTCAGGCTGGCCCTGTTGGGCTAGACGGACACGCGATTCAATCTCCCACGTTACCGTGGCCACAAAACAGGCCGCAGGCAGCACCGGTTCGGGCTCAGCCCGTATGTCAGCAGAGAACTGGCGGGACAGGGCGTCTGGCTTGACGTTCTTAGAGCCAGGTCGGTAAGTTAAAGTGAAGTTGAAC
This sequence comes from Poromitra crassiceps, assembly GCF_964638095.1. Lineage (NCBI taxonomy): Eukaryota > Metazoa > Chordata > Actinopteri > Beryciformes > Melamphaidae > Poromitra > Poromitra crassiceps. Next base: position 18,054,378 of record NC_139630.1, read on the forward strand.
CTCCCGAAAAACAAGGTCCACCTGGCTTGCCGAGAATTCAATCTTTTAGCAGCTTGGATGTAGGCCAGGTTCTTGTGGTCCGTCCACACGACGAACGGGAGCTTGGAACCCTCCAGCCAATGGCGCCACTCCTCAAGAGCCGACTTAACTGCCAGCAGCTCACGGTCGCCGACGTTATAATTGGCTTCAGCAGGTGAAAGCTTACACGAGAAAAAGGCACAAGGATGGACCTTATGATCCCCAGGAGAGCGTTGAGAGAGGACAGCCCCAATCCCAGTCTCTGAGGCATCAACCTCAACGATGAACTGCAGTTCTGGGTCAGGTTGGGAGAGCACGGGAGCTGTAGAGAAACGGCGCTTGAGCTCGCGAAAAGCAGTCTCGGCCTGGGGGGTCCACCGAAATGGAGTAGAGGTGGAGGTGAGGGCGGTAAGCGGGGCAGCCACACGGCCATAGTTGCGGATAAACCGTCGATAGAAATTGGCAAACCCCAGGAACCGTTGAAGCTGTTTCAAGGTGGAGGGTTCAGGCCAATCCGCCACAGCCGCGACCTTGGCGGGATCCATGCGTAACTCACCTTCGGCAATCACATACCCGAGAAAGGACACAGTGGAAGCATGAAATTCACACTTCTCAGCTTTGACGAAGAGGCTGTTCTCCAACAGCCGTTGGAGCACTAGGCGGACATGTTGTTGATGGTCGTCGAAATCCTGTGAGAAGATGAGGATATCATCCAAGTAGACAAAAACGAAGAGGCCGATCATATCCCTCAGAATGTCATTTATGAGAGCCTGGAAGACGGCGGGGGCGTTAGTAAGCCCGAATGGCATAACCAGGTACTCAAAATGGCCAAGGGAAGTGTTGAAGGCCGTCTTCCACTCGTCCCCCTCCCTAATGCGGACAAGGTGGTAGGCATTTCTTAGATCAAGTTTGGAGAATATCCTGGAGCCATGAAGGGGTGGGAAGGCGGAGCTAATGAGTGGCAGGGGGTACGTGTTCTTCACCGTGATGTCGTTCAACCCTCGGAAATCAATACATGGTCTGAGGGTCCCATCCTCCTTCCCCACAAAGAAAAACCCAGCGGCCACCGGAGACGACGAGGGCCTAATGATGCCCGCAGCCAAGGAGTCACGGATGTAGGTTCTCATGGATTCCTGCTCAGGGCGGGAGAGGTTGTACAGCCGGCTCCGGGGAAAGGTCGCCCCGGCCTTAAGGTCAACAGTGCAATCAAAAGGTCGGTTCGGTGGGAGGGACAGGGTATGCTCCTTCCCGAACACCGGGGCCAAATCATGGTAAACCATGGGGACGGACGACAGGTCCGGAGGGACCGCAGCCGACACCGGTGCAGGGGAAGCCGGAGTGAGCGCGGCGACCAGGCAATTTGCATGGCAATAGGGGCTCCACGAAACCACCCTGCCCTTGCCAGGGGACCAGTGGAGGAAGGGCTTGTGCAGGTCCAACCAGGGGCGGCCGAGGACCACGGGAGTATTGGGACAGTCGGTCACGTGGAAGTGAATCGTCTCCCGATGATTCCCAGAAAAGCGAAGGTCAACCGGCATGGCTCTCTCATTAATACGGGCAAAGCGCTGGCCCCTGAGGGTTACGGCCTCAAGGGCAGGGGAAAGTGCAACGGTTCCCACGTCCAGTCGAGCAACAACACCGCGGTCCAAGAAGCACCCCTCCGCCCCCGAGTCGACAAAGGCCGGGAGGGCTGACCCCTCTCGTGACCCCGCCACGAGAGGGTGCAATCAAACGATGATACGGGCAGAGAGGCGCAGTCGGTCTGGCTCAGTAGCACCTGCCCTATGGCTACTGAGCCTAATCTTTTGGTGCTTTACGTCCCCTCGGGCAGCTGGGACAGTCGTCGAGTTTATGGTTGGGCGAGGCACAATAACCGCAGAGATTGACGCGGATACAGCGTTGTCTCTCCTCAGGGGTGATGTGGTCCCTCCCCAGTCGAGAGGGAGGGGTAGCAACAAAGGCCGCGGTAGCGGAGGGGGCAGGACTAGGTACGATATCTGCGGTGTGGGTGGGCGTCTTCACGAGACACTCTTGCATCGTTTGGCCCGGCCGAGCCCCCCCAATCGTAATCAAGGACTTGAGCTCTTTAATGTCAGCCCTCAAACCCAGAACCTCAGCCTGTCTCAAGTCGACCTCCAGCCCCCCTAGGATTCCTCCAACCCTGGCGCTAGGGGTAACCTCACTCAGTTCCAAGGATTTTAGGTGCTCCAACCTTGACGCAAGATTTATAGCAGCCTCCAGCGTGGGGGGTGCGAAACTGCGGAGGCTAAAGCGGAGCTCACCAGTCGCAAAATGGGTGGAAAAGTGATCCCTTGCCAACACATCCTGGGTGTGAGCGTCAGTCGAGGGGTAGGCTCTAATAACGAGCCTCCGCAGGTGGCTGCCAAACTCCTGAGCTGATTCACCACGTAGCCGACGTCTTGAAGCAAAGCTCGCCTGGGACCAGCCCTCATCATACGGCTCTAAACACCGAGCCATAGTGGCCTTCAACAAGGTGAAGTCATTCTGGGTCTCTGCCGAAAGGCCATTATACAGATACCAAGCGCGGCCTGACAGCAGCAATGACATAAACTTTAATTTCCATTGATCATCCCACCCATTAACATCTGCAGCTAGCTCGAAATGTCTAGACCAATCTGACCAATCACAGCCGGTACCAGTGAATGCTTCAGGCATGAAAACTGGGCGGGGGGCCGAGACGCGACTAGGCCCTACGGGGCCCGCCCCGGCGCCCTGTGGGGCCGCCTGCTGCAGAAAAACCGGGGGAAAGGAAGTAGATGCGGCAGCAGAGGGGATAGGTGGTACTAGGGTACTGAAGGATAAGCCAAGGAGATCATCCACTGCCCTGCCCTGAACCATGCTGGCATTCAGCGCAGAAGTAGGGCCCGGGGCAGCAACCGCCCACCCAGAAGCAGGAGCGTGGGCGCGTGGAGGAATGGGTGGTGCTGGGACAGCAGGGAATAACTGACGGAGGTCATCTACTGTCATGCCCTCCGCCTGCAGCAGTCCTGCAAGCCTCTCTTTGAAATCGTCCCGACGTTCAGCTGCACCTAGCAGGGGTACGTGCTGTGGCTGGACCAGCTGCTGCGAGGCAGGCATAGTGGGAGTAAGAGGTATGGCTGCACTGGAAACCTCCAGTGTTCGGGTTGGGGCGACTGATCGCTCAGAAGCTGGGGCAGGGGGGGCAGGAAACTGCGGAATGACACCCTGGGGGCCTAGCCCGTCGAGACGATCTAGCCGGCTAATCAGGAGGGCGTGCCGTTCATCGGCTTTAGAAGCTGCTTCCCTCTGGCTGTCACGCAGGTCCTGAAGAAAGTCTGTGACAAGCCTTTGGACGACAGGACGACATGTCGTTGATTCGCCTGGTGGACCACCTGACGTGGCCGGCGGGAAAACTGGGGTCTCGGGAGCCTCCTCCTTGGTTGGCGGAAGTGTGTCCGCTAAATCCGCTTTTGAGTTGTCCATACTGTCCAGAAGGTGATGATGTCATAGTTGGGACCTATAAGGGCCTGCTCTGCAAGTCCTCTGTAGTTGTTCATAAACGAATCTCGCGACAACACTCTGCAACCGTTCCCAACTTCGAACCTTGCAGACCCAGCTATCAAGTTCAACAGCGTTCCTACTCATCGAGACTTCAGTTTACCAAGTGTGTCTTGGCCATCAACTATCCGCGACTAGATCCACATTTCCCACACCAAGCCTGACAGTATGAACAACTCAAAAATGGATTTAGCGGGTACCCCAATCAAGGAGGAAGCTCCCGAGAGGCCAGTTACCCGGCCGGCCGCTTCAGCTGACCCACCAGGCGGTCAGCTGGATATCTCCACTCATCCTGATATCTCCACTCATCCTATCACATTCGGAGACTTGCAGGCATTTCAGCGAGACCACATTTGAGTCCCAGCAGCCATCTGTACCGTGATCTGACCGGCAGGGTTCGCATCACACCAGAGGAGAGGCAGCGCCGTTTGGACACCCGGAGCTGCCTGTACTGTGGTCGAGCCGGGCATTACCTCTCCTCCTGCTCCCGGCGTCCATATAAGTGGGCCCACCGCTCGCCGGCCCGTGGGACTCTCAGTGGATCAAGACTCTACGAGTTCAACCCCGAAACCCATACGGGTGGGCAGCGTTCGCATTTATTTATTTATTTATTTATTTATTTATTTCAGGGACAGTGCAACATTAATGAACATTTTCATGTAAATGTGCCGGATTATAGCCTTAGCTAATTTCCATCCGCAGTCCCTCGACAGGTGAGGTACAGAAAAGTTTAAAAGAAGAAATAAGAAAATTAGTGCATACGTAGGGCATTCATACACATACAGCAATGTAAATGACACATACATACACATAGGGTAAAACACAAACAACACAACACAAATGAAACAAAAACAGGGAACATTAGGGATATTAACCAAGGTGGACACAGGACTTTCAAGGACATACAAAAACAACACATAAAACAAAAAGGTTTAAATGTGATCGCAGGTTTGATTTGATCTGAGCCATGACTTTAACAGCCCCTTAAAGGTGTGAAAGCTGCTACTCTCTCTGACTGACATTGGTAGGCTATTCCATAGTTTGCTGCCCCCATAGGACAAAACATTTTGTCCGATAGAGGACCGTCTCAGAGGTAGTTCACAGTCGCCTCTCGACGAGCTTCGTGTGATGTTCTGGGTAGCTCTCCGTTTGATAAAGCATTCTAAAGGAGGTGGTGCTAGCCCATGAAGAACCTTATAAATCATACAAGCAATTTTAAATTTTCTATAATTGTCGAAGCTGAGGAGCTTATACTTTAGAAGTATATTGCAATGATGGTAAGATATAGGTTTCTTATCCAAAATTTTCAGGGCCTTTTTATATAGAGACTCGATGGACTTCAAGGTGGTTGCTCCTGAGAAGGACCAGCTCGTGAGGCAGTAGTCTATATGTGCAAAAATCATTGAGTGAAGAAAGGTTAGAGCCGCACTGTCAGTCAGAGATGCTCTAATCTGCCTAAAATTGCAGAGATTGAATTTTAGAGTGTTCGATACCCTTTTAATATGACTCTTGAAAGAGAGTGTGGAGTCCAAAGTGAGCCCTAGATACTTAAACTCATCCACAGTTTCTATCTCCACCCCTCCCACAAGGATGTTAAGATGTGGGTTTAAGATGGGTTTTTTCGAGAAAACCATAGCCACTGTTTTTTTGGTGACCGAGGAGTGGCAGTGTCTCTCCAAGAGGGTTAAGGAGTTGGAGGAGACTGCCTACTGCAGTCTCTCCGACAGGGTTAAGGAGTTGGAGATCACTGCCTACTGCCTAGCTGTGCAGCCCAGTCCGACCAGCTCCGTCCCCCCGCAGGGGGCCTCCGAGTCTGCTGGCCCTGAGGCCCAACCTGTGGACCTTCCCCTCGCCGAGTCCGAACCCGAACCCCAGCAGCAGCCAATTCCAGTTCTTGACCCACACGTAGGTTCCCGTTTGACACTGGGAGGTCCCCGTAGTGTCGTCAGCCTTCGGTCAGGAGCAAAGAAGAAGCGTTCAAAGAAGGAAACTGGGGGTGTCCTGCCCAAACTACAGGTCGGGAGGGTAGGCCTCGCTGAGTCAGAGCCCCCTGTGGCTCTGCCTTCGGAGACGGCGGCATTGGTTGGGGCTCAGCCTTTAGATTGTGCGGAGCCTTCTGGTGCTCCGCTCTCTGAGCTTGCGACACCCCCCCCCTGCAGTTCCTTTGGCTCCTTCTTCCAAGTTTGGGGCCCCACCTTCGGAGCCCGCGGAGTTTGAGGTGTTGCGTCAGGAGAACAGTTCTAGTCGGTCTATCTATGGCTTCGATATCCAGGATTAGGGAAGAGCACCTCCACTGTCTGACACCCCCTTTGGGGTCTAACCACCTGCATCTAACCACCTGCTGAAGAGCACCTCCACTGTCTGACACCCCCTTTGGGGTCTAACCACCTGTATCTAACCACCTGCTGAAGAGCACCTCCACTGTCTGACACCCCCTTTGGGGGCTAACCACCTGCATCTAACCACCTGCTGAAGAGCACCTCCACTGTCTGACCCCCCCTTTGGGGGTCTTACCACCTGCATCTAACCACCTGCTGAGGAGCCCCTCCACCAGAGTCTGCAGCATTTCTGTTCTCCAGATGTCTTCCTTGAGGGTCTCATTGGACGCCCGTAGAGGGGAGGGTACTGTTAGGATGATGTCATCATTCCTACTGTGATGTCATCATTCCCCTGTGATGTCATAGTTCACTCACTGATGATGTCACAGAAGGTGATGATGTCATAGTTGGGACCTATAAGGGCCTGCTCTGCAAGTCCTCTGTAGTTGTTCATAAACGAATCTCGCGACAACACTCTGCAACCGTTCCCAACTTCGAACCATGCAGACCCAGCTATCAAGTTCAACAGCGTTCCTACTCATCGAGACTTCAGTTTACCAAGTGTGTCTTGGCCATCAACTATCCGCAACTAGATCCACATTTCCCACACCAAGCCTGACACACACACACACACACACACACACACACACACACACACACACACACACACACACACACACACACACACACACACACACACACACACAGCTTGTACCAGAACCAACCAACCAGACCCTCTCGCCACAGGGACAGCTTCTTCCCAACTGCCATCCACCTCTTCAACGAGCCCCCAAAGCCCCCTCAAATAAGGACTTTATCACACACATGCTGCCCCCCTATCATATGTCACTTTAAAGGACTTTATATTTTGTGATTGTTTTGTCTGTATTGCCTTGTCTTCTCTATGGATCTGAGCGCTGTGTATTTCTCATGCATTGATACATGTAAATAACTCTTGTGAAGGTCTTTTAATAAGGTACATGCTTCCTGCAAACTTTTATTTTGTTGGTGCTGTTTTGTATTATGGTACTTTTCTTTTGAAACTCTTATTATTATTTTTTTTATATATTTTTCCCCCCGATTTTTTTATACCATTTTTATCCCCCTTTTAGTGCTAATTTAATTTATTTATCCTGGTTGCTGCTCCACCCTCTGCCGATCTGGGGAGAGCCGAGACTGGCTCCATGCTTCCTCCGAGACATGGGCAGTTAGCCAGCCGCTTCTTTTCACCTGACAGAGGAAGCTTCACCGGTAGGACATAGCACGTGGGAGGTTCACGCTATTCCAACCAGTTCCCCTCCCTCTGAACAGGCGCCCTTAACGACCAGAGGAGGAACCACATTAGCAACCAGGATATTGCATGTTTTGGTGTGGGGTTCCTATATGAAGGAAACCCCCGGGAGGCACGGGAAGAACATACAAACTCCACACAGAAAGGCCCTTTTGACGACCCCACCCAGGCGGTGGGCACTCGAGGACATGCGGACGGGCACGCATTCCTTCAGCGTTCACAGCGTCCCAGGTGGGAATCGAACCCAGGACCTTCGAGCTGTGAGGCGACAGCGCTTACCACTGCACCACCGTACCCCTTTTTTTTTAAACTCTTAGAGCGGAAGTAGTTATGTTGCTTCTGTACGCTACTTGACGTAGGTGTGTGCACCGGCCGGAAGTAGATGGATTGACACGGAAAGCTAAAAGGACGGTCGCAAAACATATTGCTCTTCAACATTACGTTTTTTTTAATCTAATAATAAGCGCCTAGCTGGAATGGGAACAAGGTATTGTTTGTTTGTGGTTTAATGAAGCAGTGATGTGTGTTTTGTTGAATTTAACTGCAAAGTCTATTATTATTGTTGTGACAGTCAGGCTAACGTTAGCTTTCTAATGTTGACATTTGAGTGGATGGCTGTGGCTTCATGCTAGTGCTAGCTTCCTAGCTTTCTATATATACAGTCAAGGTTTTGTTTGTAAATTGTAAGAGCTCATTTTATTTCTTTATTCTTACGGTGTTTCATGAAGAAAGGAGAAAGAAGGAAGGCAATTTGTGTTCAAAACAAGGATAAAGGCTGAACATAAATAAAAGGCTTCTTGAACATCAGTACGCTTCACCATTGTCTGGCTGGGGTTCGCTACAATACATTTGTGGCGCACCGCAAAACACGGGATTTTGACCGCCACAACCGATGGTGACAGAGCCCCCCCCAACCCCCCGACAACCACAAATAGATGATATATACTGTATATATATTGCTATTATAATAATAGTGGTAATAATGATATATATATAGTTAGATCTATGCACTTTATATTAATCTATAGCACTATATTGTATTGCACTATAATTATTATTGCTGCTTATTACTGTTTACATATAAATAGGTATATAATATATATGCAGATTTATATTGTTATAGTATAAGATCAAGCACTTTATATACATTTGCATTATTTTAGCATTGTAGTGCATTATGTTTATTGCTGCTATATTATTTTTACAGTGCTATTGTTGGAACCCCCTACTGGACCAGACTTGAATGTGCATGGTGAACTCTTAGCTTTTACCTACTTTTACCAAATTTAAATTTTTAAATTTTTAACTATTATCTTTTTAACTTAGCATTTGGTTCTTACTCTATTTGACTGCACTATGTTTTTGACTAATTTGACTGTACTGTTGTCTTGTCTCTACATGTGCACAGTCTTGGAGTGGCTGCAGCCCTAATTTCACTGCTCATTACAACTGTGATGCTGTATGTGACAATAAAAACCTTGAACCTTGAACCTTGAACCTTGAACATGCTACTGGCTAGCAGGCGACCCACCACAACAACTCACAATCCTGTGGGAAACACTGCTTTGCACGAAGCCAAATTCCTCCTTTGTAATCCAATCACTTCCTGTGGCTGTTAAAAGTGAATGTTGAAGCTTGTATTTGACATGTAGGTGGTTTGTTTGTCTTCAGGTGGTGCCTACTGCCAGTTCATGGACATGCTGTTTCCAGGCTGCATATTGTTAAAGAAAGTCAAGTTCAACGCCCGCTTGGAACACGAATACATTCACAATTTCAAGGTCTTACAGGCTGCGTTCAAGAGAATGAATGTGGACAAGGTGAGCACACACACACGCGCACACACACACACGTTTACGTTAGATTAGACGTAATTTAAATGATCCCCCTGGTGAAACTGGGTTGTTTCGTCAGTAATCAGTAATCAAATACCTCAGAGAATATGATATGGATAAGAATATATCAAAAGAGCTCTTTTGACCAAACTACACCCACTAGCTGCTAGCTAGTTCCTACATGAGACTGCAAAAGAAAATAGTTCCCACATGAAACTGCTCACAACAAAGTCTGTGCATTAGTAACCGGGTCATGATTTCTGGAAAGAGACAATACTGTTGAGTTTTTGCAATTTTTTTGGTGCTTCGAGCAACACAAGCCGAGAGCCATCCAGTTCCATTGTATTCAAGAGAAGGCAGACATCTCTGTGGCCGATATCTCCAAAACTCAGGCAACTAACACAACATTATAGATGGATAAATATCACTACAGATGAGAGGAAAAGTATGTATTTTGGATTTTAGGGTGAGCTGTCCCTTTAAGCACAGCCGTGCTGATATCCAGTAACAACATCATGACCTCCAGTGTGATACTGCTTGTATGCAACATTGTATCAACAACACTGTTCATCAAGTCAAGGTGATTTGATACAACAGATCATTTCTCTCTGTTATTTGTCTCCGCCCACAAAAACAGTATCAGGATTCCACTACCAAGTGTTGCCAAGCAACAAGTAAACATTTTCCCGACTGCAAGCTACCTGCTTTTAGCTGCTTAGCACAGACGATTTCAGCTCACTTTCTTCCCAATCTTCTGCCTCAGTTTACCGTTCATAATTCAGGTCAAATTTATCCATATGTGCTGTCGCTATTATATGTGCAGATTAAATGTTCTCTCTCTCTCTCTCTCTCTCTCTCTCTCTCTCCCTTTCCCTCTCTCTCTCTCCCTCTTCCCCCTCTCTCTCCCCATCTCTCCCTCTTCCCCCTCTCTCTCTCTCTCCCTCTTCCCCCTCTCTCCCTCTCTCTCTCCCCATCACTCTCTCCCTCTCTCACACTCTCTCACCCTCTTCCCTCTCTCTCTCCCCATCTCTCCCTCTCTCTTTCAGATCATCCCTGTCGAGAGGTTAGTGAAGGGCAAGTTCCAGGATAACTTTGAGTTTGTCCAGTGGTTTAAGAAGTTCTTTGAAGCAAACTACGACGGGAAGGAGTACGACCCGTTACAGACACGACAGGGCCAGGATGGAACACCCCCCCCCCCCGCCCAATCCAGGTACAGTACAGTACTACACACCACACATCACACACACAGTACTACACATCACACAGTACACACATCACAGTACTACACACCACACATCACACACACAGTACTACACATCACACAGTACACACACAGTACTACACACCACACATCACACACACAGTACTACACACCACACATCACACACACAGTACTACACACCACACATCACACACACAGTACTACACATCACACAGTACACACATCACAGTACTACACACCAGTGTTTTCTGCTACGTCCGAGAATGTCCAGCTAAGTCAAAGTAGTAGCCGGCTAGGCAACAATTCATATATAATGAGGGGTAGCCTTAGCCTATTTCCTTCCTTTACATTTTCATATGATAATCTGACGCTTGAATGACATCACACAGGTGTTGTCGTCGTTCCATTTAAACAGTTGGGAAACAGACAGGCTTAGCTGTAGCCAGGCTAGCCATTGTTAGCAATAACAGTTGATAACAATCCATTTTGCGGTATTTTGCGCATACAAACACTGATAACACTAAAGTTAGACAGTGAGGTGTGTAACACACAGCACTGTAACTTAGCGTTATCTGTGTGGACATGTTGCTACAGCTGACACAAGCCAGATGACAAAGCATGACAGTAGCCGTGACACACACTCTGTGGCCCCTATTCTCCCACAGGCCTTCAGCGCTAAAACGGTCCTTAAACGCAAAAAAACGTGCCTTGCGCCTGCCTCCGGAAGATATCAACATGGCTTTACGCTGCCAAATGCGCTTTAGGCCGAATGGGCGTGGTGCAGTCCCAGAATGGGCCAGAATAGGCGTGTCGGCCTTAAATGATATCTTCCGACCTGGCGTAAATTTAGCGCTTTGCGCTTTTGAAAACCAGGCCTATTCAGTGCGCCAGTTGCGAGGAGCGCTGTTCTGCCTCTCCCCTGTCACCCTTCTCTGTCTCTCTCTGAAACCAGGCCTATTCAGTGCGCCAGTTGCGAGGAGCGCTCTTCTGCCTCTTCTCTGTCACCCTTCTCTCTCTCTCTCTGACTCCCTTGCTTAGACAGACACAACACACTTCCCATAGGAAAAATAAGTTGTACGTTCACTGCCTGGCATGTCCCAGCATGCATTGTGCTTCTCCATTTCGCTACTAAATAGCAACCAAATGAGCCGAAATAGATATAAAAGGTTGATCTAAATTAATGTGTAATGGTAACACAACCTACAATTGTAGAACATTTCAATATTGGACCAAATAAAACATCGAAATGTATACACCACCCTATGTGAAACATATATGTCCTCCTGGGCCTATATATATCCCTTGTGGATTTAACGTGATTTAGATAAGTGACAGCGGAACGCGCTGCGGAATGCGCTTCTACTGTCATGTGCTATACTGTGATGTCCGCTCCAATAACTTGGCCCTACTTCACATTTAGTTTTACAATAAAAACACATTTATGCAATGACTTTACATAATGTAGGGTATATTTATGTGCATCATTCTACCTGCAGCAGGGGAGAGAAAACGATATCTTTCTGGACAAACTTTCACCAATATAAAATTAATCTCATCATATAGGGATAGGCTATGTTTTTCTAGCTGATGCATTTAGAACATTCTTTTCACTTTGATCTTGCTATAGTGTAGCGTATTTACATGCTTGCAGTATTTAAACTGCAGTTAGATTGGTTTGAGAAGCATAATAATATGGAATAATAGCCTATATATGGAGACAGACAGACTGGTTGAAGGGAGGGGGGGGGGGCAGAGCGCTTGGCTTTTGTCTGGTTTTGCTGGACCAGTGGAATTGGAGCTTAAAAGGCAAGCTTGTGATTCGTTTATTGCACTTATCCAATGAACTGACGGTGCATAATTTTACGCTTAAAAGGCGTGGTTGTAACGCTTTAGACTGCGTGTAGCGCCAACACGAAGATATCAAGTGCGCTGGTCCACGCCCACTGATTTGCGCTGCGCCAGGCGCTCGGCCTAGAAACAACGCCGATGCAACGATAGGGGCCTAAAGGTTTTTCCTCTTAGAGTGTGTGTCACGGCTAGCATGACAGGTGATGATAACGTAACGTTAGTCAAGTCCGTTTAACGTAACGTTATTAGCGCTAATAATCACAAGCGTACACGGTTATATAACGACTGTTTTGTCAATCAAATGTACTTCAAACCTTGGCGTACTGTAAATTGAGGGCTATCCAGTCGACATTAATGTTTAAACAAAGGCCCATGTGTCTGACTGTGATGACGTAACATTACACAGAAAGGAGGGGGCTCTGCTCTGCTCTGCCTGCTGCTGTCAATGCTGCTCGCTTCCAGGGATTTCAAGTGACAGTGAAAAACGGTGACAGTCAAACATTGATGGTCAAAAAGTAGTCGGCTGGAAATTGTTTAATGGACGGCTAATTAGCCGGCAGCCGGCGCTTATGGAACACACACACACACACACACACACACACACACACACACACACACACACACACAGATGTGATGTGGAACCTGCGTTGTGTTGACAGTTCTGGCAGTGCAACGGGATTCGATCCACCACCCCCCCGCTTCCAAAGCACATGCGCTAACCACTATGCCATTAGAGGTAAGCTCCCTTGGTGGAGCTGGTTAACAAGCCTTTATAAAATGGCTCTCTCAAATCCAGCAATCTGATTGGTTCACAGCTGTGGTCTATTGAGCGTATTATCACAGCTAGAGCCGCATCCTCAAAACACTCTGCCTCTGAGACATGGATGTATTAAAAGATAAAAAGCTCTGAGAAAACAAATTGTAGCTAGCTAGCCTGTTAGCCTCGCAAACAGAGTGACTCTAGTAGCTAGTGTTTACTGCCGTCTCCTGCTAGTGACGTCAATATACGACCGCTAGCTAGCTAACGGCGATAACAATGTTCACTAGCTACTAAAATGGAAACATTTAAGGTGATCTCCAGAAAAAAAGCCACCTAGCCTCGGAGCTAACGTTAGCACAAGCATTAGCCAAAAGTTAGCTAGCTAACGTTAGCTGTTTGTCACCAAGCCTGTCCTGGCATTTAACACTTATTTTAACACAAAAACATCGCTGAATGCAGCTTTAAGAGCTGCGACGCACGGCGAGCAGAGAAAATAAACAACCTGCGGAAAGTGAGCCGGACCTAGGGAGCGGCCGCGGCGCGGATTCTAGGCCATTCTGGGTTATGCCTCTACGTTTTTATATTTCATAGCATAGGCTATGCAATGCTGTGAGAAATATACAATATGTTGCTGCTGTATAAATAAAGGTTTTATTGAGGAAAAACACATTTGGTATTGTTTGGAAATTTTTGTATTTTTAATTACAACCGATGATCGATTCAGGAATTTGCGGAAAGTTGGCATCCCTTCTCCGCACCCTGTGATCTAAGATCCTACAAGCTTTTGCGGAAAACATTGAAGTGAAATCCAATGCGTAGGCCCAATGCAGGTACATTTCAGAGGCCACAGGCAGATACAAGTGAATGGGTGATAAAGTGATTTGCATTGCACATTTCCCCTAATGAGTTCAATCAGAAACCACATTGTGACAACATCTTATTGAGGATGAATAACTCTCTGTGTGTGTGTGTGTGCGTGTGCGTGTGCGTGTGCGTGTGCGTGCGTGTGTGCGTGTGTGTGTGTGCGTGTGTGTGTGTGCGTGTGTGTGTGTGTGTGTTTTCCAGGCCAAATGAGAATGTCCCCCACAGGACCTAAGA
>NC_139630.1:18073304-18093304 GCF_964638095.1 Poromitra crassiceps
TTTAGTGCTTTGATAATTTGTTTGCATTCTGCTTGATGGTTCAGAGTGATGCTATGTGGGTTCATGGCAGAGTGTAAAAATCATTAACGTTAAAATACTAAACTCCGGCTGGCACCATAAACACCTACAATGCACTACAGAAACATTCATATTATTAATGGCTCTGGCCTCCTGTCATTTTTGCAGAAGTGGCTCCCGGGCAAAGGAAGTTAAGTATCCCTGCTGTATATTGACCTTTGACCTTCTTATCCAGGAGGGATTTGCTCCACCAGAGGATGAAGAGATCATCAAGGCGGCACAAGGAGACCAAGACGAGTTCTGAACACTCCTGTTTCTCTCCATCACCGCCCCCCCCTCCACTCCCTGTGATCTACTGGATCATTATTGTCATCGTCTCCCTCTCCCTCTCCCCCTCTCTCTCTCTCTCCTTTTTTCAATCTCCCCTTCCTTCTCCTCCTCTCCTCTCCTCTCCTCTCCTCCCTGTGGCTGGCCATACGCACTACACCATGACTTTCTCCTACAGCCTAGCTTCCCAAAACTCGTGCTAGCGGAGGACACTTAACCCAGACCTGTGTGGAGTTTGCCTCCAGCTAACTAACTCCATTCTACTCTTACCTTCACCAAGCACCATGCACTGACAGGTGACCCCCCCCCCCACACACACACACACAGGATTCTCCACAGGGTTCTTGGATGCCATCAACAAAACCACGTCGTCTCCATATAATGTGATCACTTCTAGGATATGTGGGCTGGGAATCTCCCAAGATGGAAATGTAAAAAGTTCAGCACTACTGTTAGACACATACTGTAACATTTTGAACATATCGCATATGACGACACACGTGAACTTTCGCCCACTCATTTTCATACCTAAACAGTGAAAGTTGTCCCACCGCAGAGGGTTTGCTCTTGCAGCTGTTTTGACAGCTTGGTTATGAGACAGCATGTTGTATTTATGTTTTTATTTATTTATTTTGTATCTGCTCTTTACCATTTCACTTTATGACAAGCAAAATGTTTTGGATTTAGGGGGAATTGAAAGTCTTGCACTAAATGTAGCAAAATGTTGAAATGATCCATAATGCCAACATGCAGTGACCGGCTGCAGCCAGAAGGATATACAGGAAGATGCAATTTTATATTTTTACATTTGTTTGAAATCTGCAGATTTTTTTTATTTGCATTGAATGGCTAAGTGAGAGACATCAATGTCTTATTTATCAGAGAACTGTCAGGCTTTGGAGTTATATGAATGAAACAAGACAGACACAAACATGACTAAACACTAATGTTTGACTGTGTTTCATTGAGTTGAACATTTTTAACTGCTATTTCTGTTGTTCAGTTGCCGTATTTCATTGAGTTTTGAGATGTTGCATAGCGTTAAAATGCCACAGTGGCTGCCTAGGAACTAGTGGGTGTGGTTTATTGTGATTGACATTAGTTGGGCCAATCAGAGAGCACAGAACCATCTCCTGCTCTCTCACTGTGTGTTGCCATGGCAGCCATGTGATAAACAGTACCTGCATCATTTGGAGTTGTTGTTGAAATGAAATAAAGGTCTGGGAATCAAGCCCAACAGGAAGGGTGTGTGCTGTCTGCCATTTTGTCCTTGTTCAGTATTTCTCAAAAGCAGTTTGTTTTAACCATCTCTGACCTCAAGCTAAACTAAACACACACACACACACACACACACACACACACACACACACACATAACCTCTACTGTACGTCAGTAGAGTTTTTTTTGATTATAAGCTTAATAATCGTGCAGATGTCTTTTGCAGTAGAAATCACAAATTCAGGCAACCAACCTAGTTTCCGCACGGAAGCCGGCAAGCCGGGAAAATACTTTGGAAAGATGAATGAAGATCACCCATTATCAGCAGAGCGGATAATACACTTTATGCATAATATGACACATTAATTACGTGGATATATATCACTTTATGCATAATATTGTGGTGACCACAATGGTCTGCTAGCAGACTCTAGCAGACTGGGGACATAAACCTCAAGTGCTTAGAGCAGGTGAGTCACGTGACTGGAGTCACATGACCAGTTGGACTATAAATTGCCAAGCGTCTGCGCCTTCTCCTCACTGGAGGCAAACAGACCGACCACATCCTGCAGCTACCAGCTAGCCTAGCTACACTCTGTTAGCTAGCCTGCAACACTTTGTACTTAGATAGGGACCGACAATAAATGATGCCAGCGACATGCTGGATCAACTTTTACCTCAGCACCTGTCATATAACATTAATTACGTGGATCACTTTATGAATCTAATATGACACATTAATTACATGGATATATATACACTTTGTGCATAATATGACATTAATTACGTGGATATATATACACTGCATAATATGACATTCATTTTTTTAACGTTTTTAATACAAAATTGTATTGTTTCATTTCAGACTCCACGTCACTTCACGCCCATCAACAATTGGGTGCACACAGTACACCCAGGCAAAAAGCAAAACAAAACAGCAGCAAACAAACGTGACAGAATCCACAACAAATGTTCTTCAAATGAGCTGCATGCACAAATGCAATGTTTTCTCTCACCCCGTAAACTTAGTCCCACGTCAAGTCGACCATACAAGTTTTGGTGTTAAATTACTCAAAACAAACAAACAGAAAAGAAAGACAAGACCAATAGACAAACAAATTCAAATGGAAAAAATACATTAATTACATGGATATATCACTTTATGAATATAATATCGTCGCCTTGCTAAACTAATGGCCTAAGTCACTTTTTTACGAAAATTATATTTTTGCCTAAGTCAGCTCTTCAGGATGCTCCCCACCTCTGGTAAAACGGCCAACATCCTAATTGAAAAGAAAATGCTGTTTTTACCTCAATAATCTAATGGCCTAAATCAATTGTGTGACTAAATCAATCTAACTGTGACTTAGGCCATTTTATTTTTGCCTAAGTCACAAGACAATGCGACTTAGGCCATTTTACAAGCTTTTAAAATTGCATCTGCATCAAGGAAAAAGAAATACTTCAACATAAAGGAAGCTCTTTGTATGTACAAACTGCTAGTGGGTTGGTTACGGGTGTAGCCTCAGCAAGTGGGACACCGATTAGAATGAAGAGGGCCAGAGGAACATATGCCAAGGGTGTTTATTTAAAGCAGATCCCTTGATGATGATGTACAGGCAGATGTACAGGCAGATGCAGATGTACAAGCAGATGCAGATGTACAAGCAGATGATTTAGGCTTCAAATAATGCATCTGTACATGGCAATCAATAGGGAAGAACGAAAGCAGCCTCCTCCACTGCTGTCTGGAGCACACACTGTCAGTCCAGAATTAGGTGCAGGTGTGCTTAGGGGAGGGTAAATGGCTGGAGGTGAGGGAGTGATGGGTTATGGGAATTGGAGTCCGAGAGTCACTTTTGTACAGCCGCCCCCATATTCACTAGTGAATATGTATACTAAGAAAAGTGACTAGAGGCAGAGGAATTGAAGGTAAGGAGAGTAAATGAGGCAAACCGTTCGGCTGTCATGGCCGCCCCATAGCAGGGTGAAATGGGGCAAGCTGCATGGCCGGTGGAAAAAGAGCCAAGACGGCCGGAGGCAGGGCTGAAGGGGCCATCTGGTCCGGAGGGCATCCAGGAGGCAGAGCAGACAGGTTGAGCAACCCCGGATGATGTCCCAGACACTGACGCCACAGACAGGACCTTTCCGGAGGCCGACCTGGATGCTGGTGACGCCGGCAGGTATACTCAGGGGGCCGGCCCAGATATTGTCGACTCCGACTGGACTGTTCTGGAGGGTGGCGCCGAGGGATGGGAGCCACTGAAGATTGGCGCCGAGGGATGGGCGCCAAGGGAGCAGATGGAGGTGCGGGGGCCACCAGAGCAGGGGGTGCAGGGGGCACCGGGACTGTAGCTGGGGGGGCCACCAGGACTGACGGTGCGGGGGGCACCGGGACTGGCAGTGCGAGGGGCACTGGGACTGGCAGTGCGGGGGGCACTAGGACTGGAGCCAGGGGGGCCACCGGGACTGGCGGTGCGGGGGGCACCGGAACTGGCAGTGCAGGGGGCACCGGAACTGGCAGTGCGGGGGGCACTGGGACTGGTGGTGCAGGAGGCACCGGGACTGGCAGTGCGGGGGGCCAGGACTGGCAGTGCGGGGGCTGGGTGAGGCACAGGGAGCGCCTGGGCTGGGTGAGGCACAGGGAGCGCCTGGACTGGGTGAGGCACAGGGAGCGCCTGGACTGGGTGAGGCACAGGGAGCGCCTGGGCTGGGTGAGGCACAGGGAGCGCCTGGACTGGGTGAGGCACAGGGAGCGCCTGGGCTGGGTGAGGCACAGGGAGCGCTTTCCTTGAGTACAAGCATCCCTCTACCGCATCAAGCCTCCTCAAGAGGTGTCTCAAATAGTCCATGGTGTCTCGTGCAGGTTGACCATGCTGCCGCTCAGGTGTAGGCCCAACTACATGGGGATGGTATCGTTGTGGGGGAGGGGGGTGCGATGGTGGATGATATCCCCACAACTGAAGGTATGGAGGTGCCCTTCTTCCCCCTACTGGCTGCTGGTTCCTCTGGTCCATTCCCACTTGCTGAGGCCCATCCGGGCTCGAAGGACCATGTACATGCAGCTGGATAGAACGCTCATCCATAGGGACTTGAGACTTGACTTGGACTTGCCCCTCAAAGACTTGACTTGGACTTTCCCCTCAAAGACTTGACTTGACTTGCCCCTCAAAGACTTGAGACTTGACTTGGACTTGCAAAAAATTGTGATACTTGTGAGCAGTGAAATTGTTTGAAATGTTAAAGGGTTAGTTAAAACCCAGCAAAGAGCTGGAGGAAGAAGTGAGGAGAGGCACATGCCTCCTCAGTGTTTGATTTCATTGACATTTGTTTGATTTAAGAAGGATTTAAGTTTAAATTACAATTTGTTAAGAGTGACCCAGCAAAGAAGAGCTGGAGGAACAAGTGAGGCACATGCCTCCTCAGTGTTTGATTTAACTGACATTGTTTGATTTAAGAAGGATTTAAGTTTAAGTTTAAATTACAATTTGTTAAGAGTGACCCAGTAAAGATGAGTTTGCTTTATTAAATGAAAGTCAAACTGCCCTCTGTCTCCTGAGTCTCTATCTATGTGCTCCACTAGCGTTTTAAACTGTTTGTGGTCACAGAAGTGGGAATAAAAGATGTGCATTGTTTTGCCTAAGTCAGGTTTAAAATTGCCTAAGATGCAACGGCATGTTCATAAATTGGCCTAAGTCATTTAATCCACTTATGCAACATGATTTAACATACAGCGTTATTTGTATATATATAGTCATATATTTTCATAACCTTTTTGTGTGAAATGATTAAGGAATATCATATACTCTCTATTTGGTTCAGTTTTTTGTGTCTCCTGAAAAACTTGAAAATATGACTTAGGCCATTAGTTTAGCAAGGCGACGATATGGCACATTAATTACATGGATATATATACACTTTATGCATAATATGACACATTAATTATGTATCACTTTGTGCATAATATGACTAATTACGTGGATATATATACTTTATGAATATAATATGACATTAATTATGTATCACTTTGTGCATAATATGACACATTAATTACGTGGATATATATCACTTTATGCATAATATGACATTAATTACGTGGATATATATACTTTATGAATATAATATGACATAATTTAAGTAGTAAAACATTAACATTGTTTTTTCTTGGCTTTTAAAATGTTAGGGTTGTGCTACAAGCCAGGTTTTATGAGTGAGAACGAGAGCTCTCACTCTAGTGCCATCTGAATATCTGGAAGAATATAATTTTGCTCCAAAAAATGACCTTTTTATATAACCAACCATCCACCGACAGGTGGCGTGGTAATCTTGGGACTGAGGCGGCCTCCGACATTCCTATCCCCGTAACACGTCACGTCCGCCCAGTTTCCCAAGACGCCACTCCATCTTCCAGCCCACCTGCGCATCGACGCAGCAAGGCTGGGTAGTGAGAGCTCTCGTTCTCACTCGTAAAACCTGGGTTGTAGCACAACCCTAACATTTTACTTCGTTTCGAACTCAAGCTCTCACTCTAGTGCCAAATTCAACCGCCCTTGCTGCCGGGAGCACTCCTCAGAGCGACCCGAGAGGTATCGGTGAACAACAAACGCATGGCAAATTGCTCATGCCCAACCAAGGGTCAAGGGTACATTATTTGTCACATACAATGTCATACAAGGTAAAACATTCAGTGAAATGAAATAGGATTAGGTCTCTGCCTTTACACTGTGTCAAAGAAGAAAGAAAAAACAACAATAATAACAATAAAAGACACAGGACATAAGAGTCATAAAGTGCTGATCATAAAGTGCTAACCATTAAGTGCTGTACGGTATTGTACAGTATCCTAAGAATAATTTAAAAAGCAGTAGCCTAACACGGCCTGCATAAAAGTACCATAATGGGACCATAAATAATTGTTAGAAAAATAAATAAAAAGCAAGGCAACATCCTACAGACCGTGTGGCATTTGGAGAGACAACGACACTACTTTCTCGACATTGACATTACTGAACGGCGGGGGACAGAAAGCTAACAAGTCTATGACCATAGACCTAAAGCTGGCATTACAATTCTTAGGTTGGTACGCAGGGTTAGGCCGCAACGTCACCCTGCGTCCATCATCCGCGAACACCATGCTTGACTGGCTACGTACTTTAACTCATTCATGGCCAGTTTAGGACTGCCAATATTTAGCACAGGCCAAAGATTTTCATAATTGTTGGTCATCTTTCAAGACCCACAGTAAATTATCTATTAGCACCAGAGTGATTTGCAATACCTCAAAATGAAGATGTACGTCTCTGGGTTCACCAGGAAAAAAAAGTGAGCTTTTAGCATGTTCTGTACTCTACTTATATCCATTTATATACACCCTGTTTTCACCCAAAAGGTCTCTCTGAGATGACAAACAGGAGAAAAGGCAATTTCTGTAAAATACACATTCTCAGGCAGAACTCGCTCTCAATTCTTTTATTTTGAACTGTATTGACATCAGACATGTAAATACTATTCGTTATGACACAAATGAAAAAAAAAAAATATATATATATATATATACACATGAAGTGCTTTTTTTTTTACATTCAACAATACAGCAGTGTGAGTGAGTGTGCAGACAGACACACAGACAGACAGACAGACAGACAGACAGACACACCGACAGACAGACAGACAGACACACACACACACACACACACACACACACACACACACACACACACACACGATCCCCCTTCGTTGCGTGATTTCTAACCCCACATAGGATAAGCAATAACCACGCCCTGTGGCGCCGGGATTGGCCAGGAGCAACACTGGAGGGCACGCAGCCCAGCGATTTCATGAACCAACTGAATAGCTCTTGAGAACGGACAGCGGGCTGCTGTGACTGCCTTCTGCCCGCTGCTGCCTAGCTGTTCGTGTGTTTATTTTGTTTTGTTCTGGTCCACCGGTCCTCGTCCATGTCTCCCTGTCCTATCCTCCCTGCTATTTGATCGTTCCCGTTTTCCCCTCAGCTATTCAACACGTCCTCACCGCCCTCTGATCGATCATTTCCTCATTCCTCCGATGATCAAACGCATCTCTGGATTACTTTCTCCCGTTTTCTCCCGGCTGGCACACAGGAAAGCGACCAGCTCCTGCAGCGCGCCGAGGGGCGTTTCAATGGCGTTTCTCCTGTCTGCACAAGGAAGCGTTTTTTATCCGTTTTCTGCTTTTCCTCCTGCTCAATTTCAAAACAACAGCTGCGGTATGTGTTTGTTCACGTGTTGTCTTAGATGCTAGGGACCTGATACTATGTCACAGGCTGAGGAAGTGTTTGAACTACGCGCTGCAGTAATAAAAACAAAAACACGTCAAACACGTCTTTGGCGTGGATGGCTATTTCTGATAACACGTCAAAGACGTCTTTGGCGGTGAATGAGTTAAGAGACTGCGAGGACTGGCCCGTGTCAAGAAGGCTGTGAAGGAAACAGAGAACGGGCTGCACACCACAGTTCACTGGATCCACACCTTTGTCCGCGCACAACGCGAAAAGACCCGCCACTTGTACGTGTACTGAGAGCGGGTCGAAGGAGCCCTAGCACTCCAAATAGTGCACACCACACTTTTGGGCAAGCCCTGGGCTAGCAAATGATCCCATTCAGGAACCAGGCTGCTAGTTTCCACAACCTGGGGGAGGGGTGGAGTACCTCCCCCTCTGCCTGGGATAGGAGATCCGCCCGTAACGGCAACGGCTAGTGCGGTCCCTGTGCCAAGGAGATCTGGTCCGCAAACCATATCCCCCAAAAGGGGGCCACCAAAATGAGCCGCAGGCGCTGTTCCCTCACTCTGTCCAACACCAAATCAGGGGGATCGGGGGGAACGCATAGAGCCCATCCTGGGGCCACGCGTGCACCACCAAGGAGAGCTCCCAACCAAACTCGGTCCCTGGGCACCGAGGACAGTGGGCTTGTCCTTAGAGCTACAAGCTGAAGGCTGGCACTGAGCCCAGACCATGGCGAGCTGACGCCCCTTCTGCTGGACGTGTAGCGCCAGCAAGGGACGGTATCCACTGATGCAGGGGGCTGGGGTGGCTCAGCCCAGGAAATGCCCAGCTTAGCTGCGGCCCTGGACATCACCCCACGACATTGCTTTTGGTAGGGCTCGTTCGTTTCCGCACGAGCCTCCGCCTCTGCAGTAGCAGTGACGGTGCACCGTCCCAAGCCCCCTCGAAGAGATTCACCGGACACGCTTCTCTCGAGAGGCATACCGCTGGGAGGGATGTCCTCCTCAAGAAGAGCGAAGCTCTATGACGCAGCACGGCTATCTTGAAGATAGCAAAATGATATTCTTCCAGTTGGCTGCGGTGCGCAGTGAGATGGCACTAGAGTGAGAGCTTGAGTTCGAAACGAAGTCAAACTAATCATCTATGATTCTATAGTAGTATTGGGGGCTGCAGTGTGCAGTGCAATTTAAAGTGACTATGAAAGCAAAGCAATTACAATTTTTAAATGTGATGTGACCTGAGAAAAATAACAAGTCAATAACTATAACATGATGCTTTATTATTATTGTTATTATTATTATGCTATTACAGATCCAGGCTTCATGAATAACATTCAGAGAGCCTAGCATTGATCTGCAGCTACTCAGAAATATATGTGAGGCTGATTTAAGTATGATAGATAGAAGTCCTTCAGTTTTAGATCTGCTGCATTTGGACTGTATCAACGCACTGCAAAATAACACAGCGGCTAGTTTGACCGTGTATTTCAGAGTGGAGGCTGGCTTGACTGCAGGCGTCTGCAGTAGAAGGGCGTAAAAAACTAAAGGATGTAATGGATGATCGGAAAAAGGCGAACAAATCATTTCTGTTTGAAGTTACAATTGCCATGAACTAATCTTGCGATTAGGGCAAAGATTCGGTTAGTAAATAACTTTTTAGGTGAGCGCTTTGCTAGCTTGCTAAGCTAGCAGAGTGGCGTGGGGCTTCTTCCGGTCGTGTCATGCGGGCGTGGGCGTGGTTTCACCTAAACTGGTTTGCGAACTTGCGAAAAGTATACATGCTGCCTGGCTAATATGCAGAATGTACAGAAAGTCCTCTGGTTGAATTTGAGCAAATTATTCTTTCTGTAGCTCCTACCATGAACATACTGAACACACACACACACACACACACACACACACACACACACACACACACACAGTAAACATATCATAAACATACTATCTTCATAAAAGACTTCAGCCTGAGACCCAAAAGAGAGAGCAAAGGAAAACAATATTCTCTTGTGAGGACCCAACAAACAGGCCTGCAAACTAATTCTGAAATAGTTTGCAGGCCTGTTTGTTGGCTGGTTTATTCAACGCAGAGTCACGACCTGAAATGTTGCCTAGAATAAACTGTGGTCTGTTGGTTAAGGTTGACCTCAGAAGAGATTTTGAGAGAGATCCAGGAGATCTGTGCCTGCCAACCACTAAGTGCCTCATTTGAGCCACATCAGTGGCCAACAGCGACCGTCTGCTCCCCAGCACGGTGCCCTGCTGGCCAGGGAGAAAACTGCAGGCCCATGGTCAACCTGGATCAGACACCATGATGTCCAGCACGGTGTCCTGCTGGCCAAGGAGAAAACTGCAGGCCCACGGTCAACCTGGATCAGACACCATGATGTCCAGCACGGTGTCCTGCTGGCCAGGGAGAAAACTGCAGGCCCACGGTCAACCTGGATCAGACACCATGATGTCCAGCAAGGTGCCCTGCTGGCCAGGGAGAAAACTGCAGGCCCACGGTCAACCTGGATCAGACATCATGATGGAACCTGCAACAGGGATCTCACAGGGATTAGACGTATCACTTACATTTCAGCAGGTCGTTGCCTTTTTGGACAATTTCCTGCTTTCTGGTTTTCCCATTGACTTACTGCTGTGTTGTGTTGTCCTGATCACTTCCCAGTTCCTAGCTTGTTTCAAGAGACATAAACCTCTTTTGCACCCAATGAATTGGAATTGGGTTGATTGATTGATTGATTGATTCACTGATTAATTAATTGAATTTATTCAATAAATTAAAATACAATACACCAATGGCATACAGTAGGTAAAATTCATCAGGATATCATAAAAATGTCTTCAGACTTATTTCCATTGCGGTCCTGAGGCAGGCAGAAAAAGAGAGTGGCAAAATTTCAAGCTTCTAATTTTTTGTTGAAACCCTATTGAAAAAAATTTATCATTGGAAAATGATTACATGTTTGAGCTTAAGTCAAGCTTGGGTTTACAAAAAGCATTGTCCACATTTGGCTTAGTTTAGTTTTGGACAGATTTTTCTGCCCAAATGTTTTGTCTGAAAAATGTGGAGGGTAATCAGTAATGTAGTCTAGGGTTTAGTCTGGGCAGGGGTTCCCAAACTTTTCCATGCCAAGGCCAGCCCCCCAAATAGCAGTAACCTTTGGCCGCGGCCACCCTATTTCAAGATGTCTTTAAAAAACCATTGAGAAAACTATTGCAAATGTCAAAAATCATGGATACAACCTCAGAATATATTTCCTTACTTTTAGCTTCAGTCCAAGAATGGGCTGCAAGAGTGGCAGCGTTTGAGAAGATGTCCTAATGGTTTGATTGGAGGTATATAATAGTAAATAGGACAAATACTTAACCTTCTTGGAGGGCTCTTGACATGGGTCGTATTCTGCGGGGAGTCGCTTGCTTCATGATTGTCTCAGTATATGTATGTAAATGTTTGGTACTCTTTTTCTCAATAAGTACACATTGTGTGTGATGTAATATATGTCATTTATGTTGACAACCAAGACCATATTATGTACATGGTGATGACATGTTGGGGTGTTTAGGGTGGGAGGGGTGTATGTGTATGCTCCGTGATCTGTATTATGTTTAAGGAAAATAAAAAAGTGTTAATCTGAAGGGGGGGAAGTCCAGCTTCAAATATCGAATATCCATGCAAGCCTTTGCCTTCAATAGCCAGGATTCTTACTGGTCTAGTCTACACAAGTGCAGTGAGTCATTCCAGCACCATGGAGGACTGGACAGCAACATACTGAGAGGGAACCCAGAGTCTATTTTTATGAAAAATAGACTCTGGACAGCCCTACCTTTTTTCCCAGCTTCCTTTACAGCCCCTCTCCTGCCACCGTCACTTCCTTTTCTGCGTCCGTGCTCCACTGTACAGTCTAAATAGCAACTTGCGCGGCGACTTTAGAGTAATTTCCCACTGTTGTTGTAAGACGAGTTGACGTCTTCTATGCAGTGTGTTTATGCGTTAACGTTATTAGCGAATAGCCGAAACGGACGCGGAAAAGGAAGTGACAGTGGCTTTTCCGTCACTTCCGCTTTCCTTTTCCGCGTCCATTTCAGCTATTCACTAATAACATTAAAACTGCATAGAAGACGTCAACTCATCTCACAACAACAGTGGAAAATTACTGTAAAGTCACGGTGCAAGTTGCTATTCAGACTGTAACCAGTGGAGCACGGAAAAGGAAAAGGAAGTGACGGTGGCAGGAGAGGCGCGCTGTACAGGAAGCCAGGAAAAACGGTAGGGCTGTCCAGAGTCTATTTTTCAAATAAAAATAGACTCTGGGTTCCCAGACTGGTGGTAAAGTAACAGATTGAAGATGTTTAATTTAATTGTGATGATGTTTATCTTTATTTCTGATAGAAGACATCAGGAAAACTAAATGTTTTACTACAGTAATACCAAATGTCTGATTAAATATCTCATTCATCATTTTCCAAATGACTTGTCTAAGTACCAGTACTGAAAATTTAGTGTTAAAACCATGTTCAGTTAGACTCCAGATAGAAGACATTCTATTTACAATGAATCAGGTTCAGAGTAGGGATGGGCATTTCTAGCAAAAACACTATTCGAAATTCGCTGGCCAAATTCGAATTTAATTCGAAATTCGAAAATAAAAATAAAAATGTAAAAAAAATTAAAAATGTAATTTTTTTTTTTTTTTTTTTTGTGAGTGAAATGTTGCATTGTCTCCCCTGATTCTAAATTAATTAATATAAAAAGCTTCTGCTGTGGATTTTTTAGCTCAAACAAGCATTGCACCACTGAAGTAAAGAACATGTTACATGACATTGACATTTTCGAAAATAAAAAACAGTTTTGACAATCATGAGTGGTTCATTAAATATTTAGTAGGCTCAGGTCTGAGTGCAAAAGGGGTGCCAAAGTCACCCCCTCTCCCTCTTCATGGGATTTCATCCGCCATTCATTTTTCCATAAACCTTGCTTAAAATGCTTATAAAAATTGTTTTACTTGCTCAAACCAAGCGATTTGACTATACTTAGAATCAGGGGAGACAATGCAACATTTCACTAAAAAATTTTTTTTTTTTTTTTTTTCCGAATTTCAATAATAAAAGTCGACCTTGATAATAACAACGATTATTCGAAAATTCGAAATTCGATGCCCATCCCTAGTTCAGAGTGAAATGAGTAGAACATCTATCTGAAAATATGAACATTAACAAAGATGCTGATTTGTGCACATGAGAGAGAGTGTGTGTGTGTGTGTGTGTGTGTGTGTGTGTGCTTGCGTATGTCTCTGTGTTAGGCCCTTAGAGTCTTTCTGCCCCCGTGTGGCCATACGAAGACTCTCACACTCACTGAAGCTGCTTGTGTTGGAAAAAGTGCAGGCCAGAGCAATCTAGTAAGAGAGTGATGTCAGCGGAGGACCAAAATGTGTGACTCAGTAGCCAATGAACAGCCAGGAAGGGGTCTCTACTTTTGAATGCTCAAATAAAGCTGATAATGTACAATTTGATTCCTAAACATCTGAACCTTTCAAAGTACATCACAAACTGACCATTTTCTTGCAACAGCGCTGCTTAATACAGAACCTTACTTCCAGGAACTTTTGTGAGGTAAAAAAAAAACGGGTCCATTGATTTTATTTTATTTTATTTTATTATGGATTTCCAACATGGTCCCTGTTGTTAAAAACAGGACATACACTTTACATTATAATGCACATTACAAGTCTATTAAGAGATAAAGAAAAACAAGAGATATAAGCACAACATTTCTGAGAGAATTACACAAAAGTCTCTGGACAACTACTCAAGCTTTTATTCTGCAAGAATTTCTTCAGGAGGTTTTTAAAACCACTCAGAGAACTCGCCGCATTGGAGTGAATGGAGATGTCACGACTCTTCTATATACACGACTCTGGTGCTGCAGACCAAACAGAGCTCATTTATAGTGGGGCTCAAAAAATGCACTTTCAATGTAAAATAGGTCGCTTCCGGAAAGAAGCGCCAAAATTTGCACAAATACTCCTTGTGGATTGTTATTTTGATAAAAGTAACTGGCCAGGCAGAAATCTCGATCTTTCCAAGATGGCCGCCATTTCCCGCCACAAAAACACTATTTTGGGGGCAACTTTGGGTAGAATTGTCCAATACGAATGATCTTGTTATCAAACCATACATTTATGACCACAGAGAAGCCAGATTTGTTCCATGTAAATTTCTAAATGGCTGCCATTTCAAAGATGGCTGCCATTTCAGCTATTTTTACCATTAGTGGGGCTCAAAACAGCACCTTTAGGTCGCTTCTGGAAAGAAGCGCCAAAATTGGCACAAATACTCCATTTGGACTGTTATTTTGATAAAAGTAATTGGCCACGCAGAAATTTTATTTTTTTCCAAGATGGCCGCCATTTCCAGCCTGAAAACACTATTTTGGGGGCAACTTTGGGTAGAATTGTCCAATATGAATGATCTTGTTATCAAACCATACATTTATGACCACAGAGAAGCCAGATTTATTCCATGAAAATTTCAAAATGGCTGCCATTTTAACACGTTCACTGCCAATGACGTGTTTTTACGTCAAACAAAATCCAACCGTTCACTGCCAATGACGTGTTTTTACGTCAAAAAAAATCGATTTTTTCTTTTGACGGTGGGACGTTGATCTAACCCTTTTACGTCTCCTATACCAGAATTGGAGGTATTGAATGTGTATAATCTATTTTACCGACCCACTGAGTGGCGACATGTCTCTCCACAGTAGAAGAGGCGAGCCAAAACTGGAGGGAAAAGCGCGAGGAAGCCGTTCTCATACTGTAAAATTGATTGCGAAAACGCTTTCACTTTCGCGCTGATGCACAGCGGTGGCAACGGTGGGGGGTTCCAAGAATAGACTGGATGCACACTTTGAAACACGCACCATAAATAAGCCCAGAATCACAAGAGCTTCATCAGAGCTCTCAACCGGACCACCAAGAAACGAGCGAAACCCATCCAGTGAGCCCCATCCAGACTGCCAGGCAGCAGCCAGGCTGCAGCAACTCGTTTGTCACAGACCCGCTGCAGAGCCAAGGAGGGCGGAGGAGAACGCCCACGGAGGGAGGAGTTGGAAGCAGAGGGGGGTTTCCTGCTGTTATGGAGGAAATTACTGTTCAAAACTATTGTTTAGATGTCTGACGTCTTACTGATGCCAAAAATGAATGGTTAAAGTGACTGTTCTATCGAATTTCACAAAAAGCCGTTTATCTCAGAAAAATTTTTCTGACGCTGAAACCATGCTGTATTCAACTGCTAATGCTTACATAACTACTAACTCTACAAACTAACTCTTTTAGACAGAGAAAGCACACATTCTATTAGTTCTTTTGAGATATTGTGTGTTCACAAAATCTTAGCAGAAAAGAATCCTCGGGTCTTGAAAGATGAGCCAGAATCCTCAAAAAAACCTCTGGCAGAACCTACCTACAGTAAAAAAAAAAAAAACGGCTGGCAGTGAATGTGTTAAAGATGGCTGCCATTTCTGCTATTTTTACCATAGGATTTCACTGTCCAGGGTGATTTTGATGATTCTGGTGTCAAATGACAGGTTTTTAACTATGGAAATTTCAAAATTATACATCAGAAATCATTTGTATATCTCCTTTTACCATTTACTCTAAAATACTAAATCTCTAAAATACTGTTGTTTATGCATATTTTCACATTACTTTGAAAATATATGCAGAGTAAATGGCAAAAGGAGATATACAAATCATTTCTGATGTATAATTTTGAAATTTCCATAGTTAAAAACCTGTCATTTGACACCAGAATCATCAAAATCGCCCTGGACAGTGAAATCCTATGGTAAAAATGGGTGAAATGGCAGCCATCTTTAAAATGGCAGCCATTTTGAAATTTTCATGGAATAAATCTGGCTTCTCTGTGGTCATAAATGTATGGTTTGATAACAAGATCATTCATATTGGAAAATTCTACCCAAAGTTGCCCCCAAAATAGTGTTTTCAGGCTGGAAATGGTGGCCATCTTGGAAAAAAATAAAATTTCTGCGTGGCCAGTTACTTTTATCAAAATAACAGTCCACAAGGAGTATTTGTGCTAATTTTGGCGCTTCTTTCCGGAAGCGACCTATAGGTGCTGTTTTGAGCCCCACTATTAGGAGAAACTTTAATTCTGATAAACGACGACAGAAAAGTTTAGCTCAGAACGATCACATGATCATAAAAAACAATTTCCTTTAAAAATAGGTTGTAAAATAATAGAAGATACAAGATAGAGAACAATCAAATAAAGAAATATATAAGTACAAAAATAATAAAGACAGCAGATATAAAACAAATCAATTAGAATAAGTGTAAAAATACAAGTTGAGCTGATGCAGACTGTGTTGCACAGTTGATTTCACTACTGTTGACAACATGTGCTATTGTTTTGTAAGTCACTTTGGATAAAAGTGTCTGCTAAATGCTTTAATGCATTGGCCTTTTTAGCCTCTTTTTAGGGGTGCTCAGCAACCCCTACATTTCATCTGAGCTCCTCTAAAAAACATCCAGACATCTAGCTCTCTGGGGAGCAGGTGTAACAATGTCAGCTACAACATTTATTATTAACGTTTATTTATACAGGAGGAGGAGTCTCACTGAGAGCAATGCTCTCTTTTTCAGGAGCGCGCTGTTCACATTCACACACACACTCACACCTGGAAGCTGCTCAGTACAGCCACAGTCTGATCTGCTGCCCACTGATCAGCTCCACTGGAGTGGTTGGGGTTAAAGGCCCCTTGCTCAAGGGCACCTTGGTGGTGGTGCTGAGGGAGGGGCAACCGCTGCCTTTTCACTTTCCCCACCCAGATTTATCCTGCCGGTCCCGGGGATTGAACCGACGACCTTCCGGTCACAAGCTCGCTTCTCTAACCGTTGGGCCACCACTGCCTCAACATAGCTATATGAGCTCCAGGGTCCTAAAGACAGTCTACTGCAGGCAGTGAAAATATGTTATTCTTGCCTATTTTGTCTCCCTATTTCTGCACACTGGCACCAAAACAGCTGTGAGGAAAGTGGGTGTGGCTACAAAGCTGAGACTCTTCTTGTGAATCCAAACAGCCCAAAAGCATGAATGTGATGAAATATGGCCTCATAGTAACATTTCAACGTGATGACATCATCTTTTTAAACTTGACCTTTGACCTGACTGTATAACATGACCTAGTGTGAGCTCTAGGCTCATCACAGCCTTGTCAAAGTATTATGTGATAGACTTTGCTTATTGTAAATTAGAGCTTTACTGATATGTCCTTCTTCTTCCCTCCTTTTAACCTGATAGGTGGAAACTCTGCCTGCGTCAGAACATGTAGGGCCCGGGTCAGAACATGTAGGGCCCGGGTCAGAACATGTAGGGCCCGGGTCAGAACATGTAGGGCCTGCGTCAGAACATGTAGGGCCGGGTCAGAACATGTAGGGCCCGGGTCAGAACATGTAGGGCCCGGGTCGGAACATGTAGGGCCCTGGTCAGAACATGTAGGGCCCGGGTCGGAACATGTAGGGCCCGGGTCTGCCGGGTCAGAACATGTAGGGCCCGGGTCAGAACATGTAGGGCCCGGGTCAGAACATGTAGGGCCCGGGTCAGAACATGTAGGGCCCGGATCAGAACATGAAGGGCCCGGGTCAGAACATGTAGGGCCCGGGTCAGAACATGTAGGGCCCGGGTCAGAACATGAAGGGCCCAGGTCAGAACATGTAGGGCCCGGGTCAGAACATGAAGGGCCCAGGTCGGAACATGTAGGGCCCGGGTCAGAACATGTAGGGCCCGGGTCAGAACATGTAGGGCCCGGGTCAGAACATGTAGGGCCCGGGTCAGAACATGAAGGGCCCGGGTCGGAACATGTAGGGCCCGGGTCAGAACATGTAGGGCCCGGGTCAGAACATGTAGGGCCCGGGTCAGAACATGTAGGGCCCAGGTCAGAACATGAAGGGCCCAGGTCGGAACTTGTAGGGCCCGGGTCACAACATGTAGGGCCTGCGTCAGAACATGTAGGGCCCAGGTCGGAACATGTAGGGCCCGGGTCACAACATGTAGGGCGCGGGTCAGAACATGTAGGGCCCGGGTCAGAACATGTAGGGCTCGGGCCGGGCTAGAGCCTAGATTTGAGGCCCGTGCAAGGATCTAACACACACACTGCTGAGATGATGCTTCACTCTGTACACACACACACACACACACCCATGAACGTGGGTGCGTGCGCACACACACACACACACACACACACACACACACACACACACACACACACACACACAGTCAGGCCTGGACTGGCCATCTGGCGGTTCTGGCAAATGCCAGAAGGGCCGGTGTGCGTACGGGCCAGACTGGACCGCAGAAAGAAAAAAAAACAATATAGTAATACGTCAGATCTGCAATACGTCATTTTGTAGGCGCCACATGTTCCCGCCCCCTTTTAGGTGGAAAACACGAGCCCGTTGACTTCAATGTAAAATAGCACAACAACAATAAAATGTAGAAAAATAACCGAATATATCTCGTTTATTAATGACCCCAAAACACCATGACATGACAATATATTACAACTCGCCTGGCCATAGAATGGACAACATCGGAAATATTACTTTGACCCATCTAAAATCATGTAACTCATGACCTGTCTCTGACCTACTCACAGGTGTCCGCCTGTTCCTAATTCTCTAGTTATTTCCATCAGTCTTTTGTGTTGCTGCCTTCGGCTCTGGTGAAATAAAATCTATCTCCTTGCTCAGCTTTAAAGGAGAATTTCGTTTTTTTTTTAACCTGGACCCATCTCCTGGCAATAATTATGATTTGGCCACTCACCCAGCGATGTCCGCGGCGTTTCTGGCCGTCCTAGCGTTGTTTTGAGATCAATAGCGTCCAAGTCAGTTGTAAAATGGAGCTGATTTGGGGCCAAGTGTGAGCCTGTCTTTCCTGCATCTAAATAGCTATTTTTATTCCCGTTTTCGCCACATATCGTAATAATGTGATCCCTCAACATCCACCAGAGTGATATTTCGCCCCAGGCCATTTCCTGGACTCTCACAGGGATCAAATTACCTCAAACAAAATCTCGTCACCAAGTCTCGTGAAGTCCCGCGATACTTTCCTGCCGACTAGCCAACTACAGGTAGGACGCTTTGTGGTGGTGGTTTTAGCGTAACCTATGTGGGGTTTGGCATAACCTTCGTTATTTCGGATCCCAGATGTGGAATGTGGATGTTGAGGGATCACATTATTACATATGTGGCGAAAACGGGAATAAAAATAGCTATTTAGATGCCGGGGTGGTAGCTTCTCTTCTCCCCGTAGCGTAACCCCCGCCCCCCCTGCGCAGCGCATGCATATAACGCTAAATAACAACAAATTGATATCCATTCTCCTGGCCGATGGTCTCATTGCCCATGTAGGTCATATAGAGGCACCAGTATGGATTTAATTGTAACGTTATACTGTGTTGTTATGTGTGTTGGAAATGAGCCATTCTTCTGACATTAAATGCTGTTGTAGCCCAGCGTCGTCGTAGGTTACTTGGCTCGGGGCTGTAATGTAAATATGTGACATGAGTCACATGATTTTAGATGGGTCAAAGTAATATTTCTGATGTATTTTGCCCATTCTATGGCCAGGCGAATTGTAATATATTGTCATGTCATGTTGTTTTGGGGTCATTAATAAATGAGATTGATTCTGTTATTTTTCTATAATGTTTTTGGGTAGTGCTATTTTACATTGAAGTCAACGGGGAGAGGCTTGTGTTTTCGCCCTAAAAGGGGGCGGGGGCTAATTGCCGATTCTGATGTATCAACTTCACCGGCCAGCACTGCACTGGGCCGGCCCATTTTTATAGAGGGGTTCTCCCCCTACTGGCAAGTGATTATAGCATGGTGTGAGAGACGGACCTCCCCTCTGCTTTGCTCAAAGTGAACTGCTCCATGTCAAACACTGCGGAAGTTCAAACAATTCCCTTACTAGATGCACGTCGATATCTACAGGTAAAATGGACATAAAACAAACGTCTTAACGTTAGTCTCACGCTCCTTTATATTTATAAAGCCTTTATGTTGATGGCATCACAAAGGAGAGACTTTATTTCTCGTTGGACACGGACTGATGTGACTGTCTGCTTCTGATCTGGTAGGACATGCGATTGA